>NC_138350.1:54417206-54714706 GCF_046562875.1 Panthera onca | reverse complement strand
TTGATTTTGAAAGTAAACCATATGTTGTTTACATGTTTTGGCATTTATCCAGTTTCCCTGAAGATGAGAGTGAAAATGGGGGGAAAAAGCGCCTTTTACTAATTAGATAATAATGAACATAATGAAAACAGGTGCCATAACTTCTTGAATTATGAGAATGTATCTTCAGAACCAGCTCTGGGAATAGGATCTTGAGGGAAAAATATTCTGTACATACCCATGATGTGAGCATATATGTGTCTGGGAGTATATACCCAGGCACACGTTAAATAAATTTAACTATTTTTTACTATGATAGAAATAAAAAAAACATGGATCAAAATGTGTTTTCAAATGCCCTGTTCATTTTATATGAATTATTCAATATAAATACATGCATTATTTGCAATCAGGGCGTCCTAGTTAATATCTTAAAGCTTTTCACACACATCTGAGTGAGAACCAAGAAGTAACTAAAGATAGCCTAATGATTCTCCTAGAAAGCCAGTAGGACATTGAATCCTTGTAACCTATAGATCCCCTCACTTCTGAGTGACAACAACACCCTCGAAGTTATATTCTCCCTCCACAATCAGAAGAATGCATGTAGGTGATGCAGATTCTATTGCTTCAGCCACAAAGGAGAGTAATTGCAGCCTAGTGTGGGGGAAGGGTGGTGTGTGGTAAGAGCTGCTCCAGACATAAAGGATTGAGAAATGGAGGAGGTGTTGGGGAAATCAAGAGGAGCAAATAGAGTTTGGATGACTCTCTGGGTGAAAGCCTCACTCATGGTACGGTAGTAAACCGAACGTTTGCTGCTGAGAAAGGGAAACTTTTCCTGCCCTGTGTCTTTTCCTTCTAGTGGGAAAGATGGACATGTTTGAATTTATATGAATGCCTTTTGAAGAAAAACAAATATCCCAAACGGTACAAAGTTAGGACTATTAAAATGCATTATCAACTTTTAAAAATACACAATAATGTGCGTGTTAATTATTTTCCAAAAAATATAACCGCTGTGTTTGAAAATAATATGTGAAATCTGCCCTCATACGATATGACCCAATACTAGATCTCTTCTGCTGTTGAAAGGCACTTAAATTCTACTGGTGATTATTTTTCTAAATGATTAACGCTTATTGTGATTATTCTCCAGCTAATATATGTATGCAAAATGTGGCTGCAGGGATTTGCTTTTGTTAGCATATCCCCTCCCCCACCCTGAAACCTCAAGGCTCCAGATATTGATGCTGGAGAGAGAAAATGGATGTGTGTGTGTGTGTGTGTGTGTGTGCGTGTGTGTGTGTGTGTGTGTGTGTGTGTGTGTGTGTGTGTATCTAACCTTCAAGTTGATACATTGGTGATGATATGCAAACAAACAAAAAAAGATAAAGCTTTCTCTTTGATAATGCCCTTCTCAACACATTAATATCATTTTCAAAAAACTTAACAGTAAGCAGAATGGTTTAAATTTAAGTGAGGCTAGTGTTCTAAAACAGCTATACAAAGCAGTTACAACTGGAAATTTAATATAACTGAGAATGGCACTTTTATTAAATAACTCTGTGATCTTCCAGCCATGTTCTTAATCAGTGATCTCCCTGTAGCAAAATGCATAGGTAATCAACAACTCTGTCAGTAAACTTGTTGGGGGATTAAATCCTAAAGGAAGGAGCCCATAGCCCTGGAGGAAAACTGAGTACATGTTTCCCTGAGTCTTTGAAGGCTCATCTCGGTAGTCCCACTGCTAGAATGTGCTCTGTTGTCATAGCAACACCATCTCCTGCTTCATACAGGAAAGATTAGCTCTTACTGTGCAGAGGAGAGAATTTAGGGGAAGTCAGACTAATCCCTGGGTGCACTTGGAGAGAAAGGTTGGACCTCGCCTGAGGGATGCTGTCTCTGCAATGATAGAATTGGCTGCCACAGACACTGGTATTTAAGTTGAAGAGCAGAATTCACAGTAAGTGTCAGCTCCTCCAGAGTAGAATATTGATGAATGAGGTTTGTCTAAGTCTTGTTGAAGACTGTCCCATGCAGCAGTGGAATGACAGCAGGAGACTCTGATAAGACTGCCAATGTTTTCCTAGTGTAGGTGGTATTTAGAGGGTTGACCACATCAGGAACTTGAAAATTTTTAGATACTTTTGAAACATCAATCTAAAATCCTGGAAGCATATCAAAATTAGATAGGCAAAAAAATGTATTATATATTTTTGGCGCTAAATTTATTTACCCTAGATTTTTATGCACTTAGATTTAAAATTCCATAGAGATAAAGCAAAAAAAAAAAAAAAAAAACTCATGAAAAAATTTTATTATTTCTAAGCAAGTGTGTTTTTCCAACACCAAAAGTAATGAGATTTCATTTTAGAAAAAAAAATGATTTCATTTTAGGATTGCAAATGTTTGTTTTCAATAATATACACTGTTTTTGAAAATTCTTTTAGAAGCCTACAAGTGGTATAATTCTTTTAAGGTAGTTGGAATATGATAAAAAGATATTCTTTGGGGAAGATTAATTTATTTAGGTCTTTGGTGCTGTTGCTTCAACTTGTCAGCATAAAGCATGTGCAATGTATAAATCTTTCAGGATTTTCTACTGCTTGTCTCAAATGGATTTTGTTCCGGGGGGGGGCTATGGGGTTTTATTTTGTTTTTCCCTCTTGATGTGTATTGGCACAATTTTTTCTATAATTAAAAGGGTTGTATGAATTTTAGCTTAAGCACTGGGAAACCTTGTTATGGGTTTGAAATGTTTGATATGGATATCTATTGTGGTGATATCTACTCATTGAAAACTTAATTACCTCAAAGTACACTTTAATCCACATCCGAAAATAAAAAGAATATTTCAAGAATATGTAGATTTTATGTACTGTATTAGTGATATGTAAACTGTGTGGTTTTGACGATCAGTGTGTATTTCCCTGAAAGTATATATATTTTTTATTTAAAGTGTTCCTGGTGAAATTTGAATCATGCTGCATTGATCATGTTTTTCACTTGCTTTGATCATGGCCCTATATTTAAAATGTGTATTTAAAAACTGGGTTTTGGTGCCCATGTACAAAATCCTAGGCTACTGATGTACTGCCACACTGTAACTAACATTGCAGTCTGTGCTAAATATAGCCAATATCATAAAATATATTTAATTATTATTTGAAGTATACTGCTTTGATTTACCAAATGAAAGAGATTTGGGTATTGGCTGTCAAGCAGAGCGCAGATTACACATAAACTCCTTTTCTCTGAAACTTAATGTTAGAAGAGACCATGGGTCTTAGACTTGAATGAGCAGTTGTATTAAATGGCTACATAAAATTATTCTCTTCATATGTCAGGAAATGCACACAAAACCATAAGGGTCACAATTGGCTTAATAGCATTCAAGTTATAACTACGCAGAAAGCCTGATGCTCTTAAGAAAATGGAGACAAAGCTGGAAGTCAGGGAGCCCCTCTCAGTGAATGATTGCAAATTATTACAGCAACCTCTTTTCCAGCATTTCTGTCAGTTTAGGGTAGGGCCCTTAGAAATCACAAAGAGAAAGAGGCACATCTGCTAATTTCTCCTGAGCCTCCTCCCCTTCCTTCCTCCACCCCCCCCCCCCAAAATAAACTGGAGTAACTTATTTCTCTTCATTTATAGACTTTGGGCAAAAATAAGGAAACCAATGACCTTATTCTAAAAAGGGAGAGAAACTTAGGGTTCACTATATGATGTGAGGCTCAGAATGAACAGAACAGAACTGGGAAAGGAGGAGGGCTGAGTCAAAATGGGCACCACTCACTGAAATAACAAAGTATGTAAATAGATAATAATAATTGAAAGGTAAGGCAGGGATTTAGCCCATTCACTACTTTAACTGAAGTTTTTCAAGAGGTAGTCCTAACTAGTTTAAAAAAAAAAAAAGAAAACAACAACAACAACAACAAAAAACCTTGTTATATCATTTAGAGTTTTCCATTTTCTGTCTTCTGGGCTTATTTCTTTTGTAAATACAGTAATGATTGAGCCAAATGCTGTCAGCTGAAGACTTGTGGGGATGTATCACCTCCCTGAGGCAGTTTGGTTTGGGCTGCTAGAATGTCAGGGTCTTGCTTGGTGAGGAACAGGTCACATTCTAAAGTCTAATTATCTCTTGAAAGGCATTGCTTCAGGAATCTTTGAAAGAGCAAGTTGTTCTATTCTTGAACTGGTCTCAGAGGTTTGGAATATCTTGTGGGAAGTGCAGAAGTCAGTTTAAGATTAAAAATCTTCAGGACATCAAAATCTTGGGGCTAGTAGGTGATCTGGAAATGGTCTGAGCTTTTGTGAGGAAAGCGAGTACAGAAAAGAGAAAGAGGAAGCAATGTCCTGGAAAGATCACAACACAAGCTTCTGCTAGGGAATAATCAACAAACACATGCATGGAAGGCATTGTTTTTATGATTTTGATATATGATATATGATATGATATATGATTTTGCATATGATATATGATTTTATAATGGTCAGTTATATATACTAAGAATAGCTTCTAAAACTACCTAGTATGGTTGATGGCTGACATGTGCATAATAATAAATACTGAAGATAAAAATATTTAGCACAAAAGGTAATACTCTGATATAAACACTTTTTGTATTTGCTTTTAAATAACAAATTAAGGGGTCACCTGGGTGGCTCAGTCGTTTGAGCATCGACTTCGGCTCAGGTCATGATCTTGTGGTTCATGAGTTCAAGTCCTGTGATGGGCTCTGTGCTGATGGCTTAGAGCCTGGAGCCTGTTTCAGATTCTGTGTCTCCCTCTCTCCCTGCCCCTGCCCTGCTTGTGCTGTCTCTCTCTCTCTCTCAAAATAAATAAACATTAAAAAAAATTTTTTAAATCAAGTTAAGATTCAATCTTGACTGTAGAAGTTTCAATTCTATGACACATTGTTGGGTTAGAGGCCACTTTAAAGAGCTGTAATGTAGCAATAATTCCTCCTTTTTTTAATTTTGGGATTTATGTTCATGTAAAAATATTCTTATATTCTCTAAGTTTTACTCTATATGTCTCAGGACAAATATGTAAGATGCTAAATTTGTCTGTTTTCTTAGGATTGCCTGCAAGCAAATAGGTAGCATGATGTATGAGAAGATGGCTGGAACAGTTGTTGAAATTGGGTTGTATGTAGAAAGACCAGAATATTCATTGGGGCTATGTACTTTTGGTGATATACACTTTTGAAGGCAGATGGGAGCCAATGGAGATTTCTGAACAAAGAGTAAGAAACAAGGAGCAGGACTCTGTGAAGATGTATCCTACAAACGTAGAGAGGACAAATAGATGATATGGGAAATAGTTAATGGAAGGTGATTTGGACTGAGAACCTTAACTAGCATAGGAAAACTGAGAATTAAAGGTAGGGAACTGATGAGAAAGAAATCATAGCCATATAATCTGTGGAATTTCATGTATTAATTTATTCAACCAGGGTTTATTTGGCCACTGCTAAGATGGATGCTAAGAATTACAGAGTAAAATGCTTATGTTCAGGCATTCATTAAAAACACTCGGTCTGGTGGGAATGACTGAGAGATAGCAAATCAGAGTATCTCATGGTTAGAGGTGTGATAAAGCAAGCACAGGGGATAGACTTGGCCATTGACTGGATAGCATTAAAGAACCTTCAAACCTGGAAGTTGATGGGTGCCATTACTAGACATAGAGAAAGTCAATAGAAAGAGAGGGTTTATGAGGAGAACAGTGACAGTAATGGAGACAGCATTCAATTTGATTTTAGACATCTTGTTTGATCTTTAAGCCTTAAAAAACAAATATTGCATTTAATTATAAGGGTTAACCTACCCATTATGTAGTTTATTTTAGAAGGTCATGCAATGCCTTCAAGTTCATAGCACCTTTAGCGTTTGTTTTACTACTCTCTATTTTGTTTCCTCTGTAATATTTGTAAATAGCAATTAGAGTGTGTAAAAACTTGACATGTGTTTTCATGTTGAAGTACAACTTTTTAGTATGACCACAAAGAAGTTTATCTTTCATTCCTGGGGTCTGACACTTCCATAATTTAATACTTTTTATCTTTGTATTCTTCTCTTGGCATTAATATAAGATAGAAATAAATTTAATACAAAGGAAAAATGAATATATTCAGCTGAAGTTTTGAGAAAACCACTTTTGTAAAACTTAACCCAATGAACTAGAGAGAGAACTATTTTATTGTCTTTTCTATCTGAACGATGGCATAATTTTCTATAGTCTTGAAATGATAATAGTTATAATAATAACAACAACCACATCAACCCTTACACTTTACATTTATAATTGTTGAGGCAATGAAAACAACCCTGCCCCCTAAAGACCCCTCCATACATGTATAGAAGAAAGAGAGAAAACACTATTATAGTGTAGGGATGTATGGTGACATCAACGTGACTGCAAGGTCTGTACAGAATTTCACACATGTTTATACAGGAAAGTAACATAAAGGACAATGACAACTTGTCTGTTTTCTTGAGAGATATATAGATGTACCTGATCATCTCCTATTTATCTTGTGAGGGAAAGCCTAAGCTAATTCTGGAGGCTCACATATACAAGTCTGAATGGTCAGAAGTCCTAATGCTGCAGTGGAAAATCAAAAGGTTGGTCCTGTTACACCTGTTCATTTTCAAGAGACTGTAAAGGGGATAGTAGGGAAGCAGCTCCCTGTCTCCTCGAAGAAAATCCATTGTTTTATCCTTGCACAGTGCACTTTTTCTATACATTATCTCATTTAATAATCACAATACTGTTAGACACACATAATTACCATTATGTTTCAGTTTTATGATTGAGGAAACTCATGGTTGAAAAGGTCAGGGAATATTTTTAAAGTTGTATAACTAACAGCCTGAGCTTATCCAGCTCGCTCTTGATCTCACATTCTCATTTCCTAAATGAGGCATTGTAGAAACTCATTTTTGGATGCTACATGGAGAGGTAATGATAAGGAAACAATCATTTTTATTGTTCTTGCCTTAGGTGTCTGTGAACACTTATAAATAAGCAGGCCATTGGATAGAGTCTGATCCAATTTTTCTGTATAATAATTATTTCATGGAATTGTTTTGGAAATTAAAAGAGATAAGTAATATAAAGAAACCTACACTGCACTAGGTGCTTAATAACTGATAAGTCACCATCACAGAAACTTATTCCACTCCAGGAAGAGGAGAATGATGGAGGCAATTGGAGCTTTAGTAAAAATAGTGCATAAGTACTCTTAAATACAGAGAGCAAACTGAGGGTTGCTGGAGGGGAGGTGGATGGGGGGTTGGGCTAAATGGGAGGACACTTGTTGGGATGAGCACTGGGTATTGTATGGAAGTCTTGAATCACTGGGTTCTACTCCTGAAACCAATACTACACTGTATGTTAACTAACGTGCGTTTAAATAATTTTTTTAAAAAAGAAGGAAAACCAATGAGTATCAAAAAGAAAAAAAAAATGCTGTCCTGGAGAGTCAGATCATCCATCCATCCATCCATCCATCCATCTCTTCACTCATTATTCATTCAGCAAGCATTTAAAACCCTTTCCCTGGGCTTCCTTCGGCACAGACACATTGTAGGAAAATGAAGAAAACCAGAAGCTGCCCCTCCCCTCAAAGATAAAGCTAAGCTCTTCCTTGTTTTGGATTGGGTATGGGATTTAAATACTCTGCAAACATTAACTCATTTAATTGTATCAGTTATCCTCTAATGTAAATCCTAAACCTGCCCCTTTGTTCCTGTGGGGAAGCTTAGGTTCGGAGAGTGTCCCAACCACCCAACTTATAAGTGACAGACCTGGGTCTGAATCTAAGTTTTTCTAACTGCAACACCCAATCTCTTAACCACAGTTTATTCCCGCTGTTGCACACGTGTCAAAGGTGTTATGAGGAAGGGTAGTATAAGATACAGAGCTGTCCCAAAGGACAGTGGTGACAAAGTGGGGGTGGTCACGTGGGGAGGCCTCAGAAGATACATTTTCTCTGTATAAGAACTGTTTCATGGAATTATTTTGGGAATTGAGGGAGCTAACTAACACAAAACACTTGCACGGCACTAGGCGCTGTACAGGCTAGCAGCCACTTACTTTCTGGCCAGCAGCCGGAACTGAAGTTCCGATTTCAATCTCAGTTACTGCTCAGGGTTTTTTTTTTTTTCTTTTTCTTTCTTATTTCTTTGTTTCATAGACAGTCTGTCTTCTTCACTTTGTCTAACAGTTTGAGAGATGATTAAAGATTCAGAAAACAGAAAACTTTCCCAGCATTTGACCTTGACCTTCCATGTGTATCCATTAGGGTTCCTGTTTTCTGTCTCAATTTTTTTCTAACTTAACAGAGAGAAAGGGGCTTGAATATCATGAAGGTTTTTCGTTTTTTCAAGTAACAATGCCACTACTGGCTAGGGAGCTTGCCTCTTTCTCTATGCAGTCTTCATTCATAGGTTTCGTTGAATGTGTGGCAGAGAAAGGTAAGAAAATTAGTGCCACAGAAAGGAAGAAGCAGTGTTTATAATCAGGTCTTCAGAAGGATCAGTGGCTCAATATCTGAGTCAAAACATTAAAATACACTGAAGAATATTCACACTTTGTAACCTATAGGAAAAAGTTTTCCCATATTGGTCCTGAATGCATATCTATGTATATAACATTACATTGCGGCCTTTTAAATCACAGGCAAAACTTCACGCAACAGAAAACTCTCTGAAGGCTGTTAACTTTATCTGTGACAGCATCACTTATAATCTCATACCTTTTAGTAAAAGCTAACAATATGATTTTAAAGTTTAGCCCTGTATAATAAATATTAATAACATTCACAAAGCAATATGAGCTAATACAATGATTTGTGGAACAAACCTAAGGTAGATTTTAAAAGGAAAATGAGAAATTGACTTTGACACTGCCTGTACCTTCTGACCTTGTCTAATAATAATCACATTAATTAGAAAATGAAAGAAAGAAAGAAAGAAAGAAAAGAAAGAAAGAAAGAAAAAGAAAGAAAGAAAGAAAGAGTCACATATCATGCTTTTCTAATGCTTGGAAAGAAGCTTAGAAATTTAGAAAATCCCAGAAGCCATGACTTTATTAGAGAATGCTGCACATGTGTATCTTCTCTATAGAAGTTGCTTTAAGTGAGTAGGGAATTTAAGGGTGATAACCAAGTTTTTTTTTCTTTTCTGTAGCTAATAAGGTCTCAAGGGATGACTATCTATACCCATATCAGGAAGGAGGCATGTGCTTCTCTTAACTCTTGCCAATAGAGAATACCAAGGATCTTCTTAGCCTTTAGTTCTTTAGTCTGGTCGCCATCCTACACAGGGGGAAGTGGGGAGAAGAAAAGGCCCAAGACTTTGATTTTTCCTTTCTGCACATTTTTTTGCTGCAAATTCTCACACTATTTTCCTTAAGTTCTCTTCAGATTTCTTTTTTTTTTTTTTTTTTTTTTTTTTTTTTTAAATAAAGCACGGTAAGGAAGCTACATAGTTGAAGTGGGGGGAGAGGGATGCCGTTTTAATTAATTTTTTTCAACGTTTTTTATTTATTTTTGGGACAGAGAGAGACAGAGCATGAACGGGGGAGGGGCAGAGAGAGAGGGAGACACAGAATCGGAAACAGGCTCCAGGCTCCGAGCCATCAGCCCAGAGCCTGACGCGGGGCTCGAACTCACAGACCGCGAGATCGTGACCTGGCTGAAGTCGGACGCTTAACCGACTGCGCCACCCAGGCGCCCCTTCAGATTTCTTTAGAGCTTAAAATTTTAACCTGTTAATTTAGCATTGTTTCTTCTTGACCCCAAGACATGGTTTTCTTAGTGGCCCCTCCTCTCTTAAAGCAAATGTCATAGTTTCTTTATTTATTATGAGAGAGAGAGAGAGACAAAGAGAGAGAGACAGAGAGAGACAGAGACAGAGAGAGAGACAGAGAGAGAGAGAGAGAGAGCTGGGGAGGGGCCAAGGGAGGGAGAGAGAGAGAGAATCGCAGACCTGTTCCACTCTACCAGTGCAGAGCCCAACATGGGACTTGATCTCACAAACCTTGAGATCATGACCTGAGCCTAGATCAAGTTGGATGCTTAAACAACTGAGCCACCCAAACGACCCACAAATATGGTTTTTAACCGGTCAAGAGAAAAAGCAGTACTGGGACTAGCATGATATTGTTAGTAACTTTTTAATTTTAAATATCTTAAGTATTGGGTTTTTGTTTTTTAAGAAATTATCAGTTACAAGCAAATTATATGTTAATGGACCTGTGGTTTAAAATTGGGTCTTTAATCTGGCAAATATTTACATTATGCTTTCTCCATCATAGAATATTTTTGGTTATCAGACAAAACTAACATGTGACCTTTGCCAACTTAAGGTGTTCTCTGTACCCATCTCTAACATTTTAGAGACTAAATGAATCTCTTACTGAGATTCCCCCTCATACCAGGGGAAAAGTTTGGTAGGGTAATTAAAATATAAAATATACTTCTGACCAAACCTACTTGAACAATTTTGGCTCAGAACTACCTCGAATTCTGGGTTGTATCACTGTCACAGTTCATGCTTCACATGGTCCTTTTGTTGTGTATTTACCCCAGTGAAATATCTAAGTTAGAAATACAAGAAGATTCCATTAACTGATGCAATATACTTATTTGTCATTGCCCTGCAGCATAAGGAAGTGGGAAGCTCAGACTTTGACCTTACACATATTTCCCTTGGAATCTCAGCCCTCTACCTCCAGTGTAGTTCCCTCATTTATCTGCTAAAGGGCTAAGAACCTGCCTTACATGTTGCTCTATTTCAAAGTTCAATGGATAAAGTAAGAAAATTTATTAATAAAATATTACACAATTGTTTTAAATATATATTCATGTTTAAAACATTTAGACTTCCTAGAATCACTTCCATCACCAATATATTATTAATAAAATATTACATATTCATTTGGATACATATTCATGAGAACGTGTTTTTAAGGTACAGAAATCTATAAAGAAGGAAGAGTCTCCTATTCTCTACTCCTAATCTGCTGTATTCCCAATAGATAATTTCTGTTAACAATTTGGTATGTACTTTTCCAGAAAAGACAAATAGCTAAATGATAGCCCGTTCAATAGATATCCTTTTAAAAGAAAGGGTCACCAAAATTTTGAATTTGGGTTTCATTTTTATCATTTTGAATCATTTGTTGAAAAGGACATTTTGTCAATGATTTGCTGAAGTTGTCATAGATTTTATGTTGTTTTTATACGAGCTCTTTTATACCAGTACTACAAAAGACATAACAATTTACAGACTAAAAGAAAAGTGGAATGGGATTGACCACCACCCATCTTTTGAGAAACATTATTTGTGGCAAGATCTCTTCTCTTCTGGAATGACAAGTAAATACACATCTTAACGTTATAAATACAGAAATGGATGCTAAGCCAAATTAAAGACTAGCTCTTAGAATATTGGTCTGCAAACGTCTGCAGAGCTGAAATGTGTAAATTAGAGATTCACTGGAGTCTGCTAGCCAAAAGCGAAAACGAAAGTGCTTACAGCTCGCTAATTAATGCCGCATGTCCAATTTGATTGCAGAAAAAAGAGCCACCGAGGCCTATGGGAAAAAGCAGTGGCCTGGCAGTCAAGAGAACTGAGTCCCCTTCTATTCTGCTACTCAGTGTGGGACCATCCTCGAACAAGCCTGTCCTTTGTCCTCAACGCAACCATTTAAAAATAACGGTCATATTCACCACCCTGTTAACTTCTCAGAACTGGCAATAAAACGGGGGGAAGAGAGAGATTGAGTTCCAGAAAAACCATGATATAACTCTAATTTATTGCAGAACTGTTAATGTTCTTACGTCTGTATTGTTTAGGTATTTCACAAATTCTTAATGAGTTTCTACCACGTCAGGCTCTTTGAGGAGCACTTCGTGGACCTCAAAACTCTTACTGGTGCATGACAAGATGAAGTGCTTGGTTTGAAACCACAATTTTATGCCTGTAGAATTTAATAATAAATGGGTTTGTATTTTGTACGCTCTGTTTCAAGCTTTGGTGTTTGTTTTTACAGACTATTTGTCCGTGACAGATTGGAGATAAACAGATTGATTCTTCATCACACATGCTTTGAGAAGCACTGTAGTTGGGAATTGGAGCTGTGGGTAGATAAAGCAAAGAGCAAAAATTGACCTAATCACTGCTCTTTCAGAGCTGGAGGTCCTGGGGGAGACCCAGATATTAATCAAGTAACCGCATCTAAGTGATTATGTTATTCAAAGTGAAATAAATTGTTCTCCTCAACCACGCTCCTCCTCTCTCCTGTTCTCCTCTTCCCCGCCACCCCCCCGCCCCCGCCGACTCTCTCTGCCTTCTTTCCTTCTCTCTTCCCCCTCTCTGCCTTCTCTCCTTCTCTCTCTGCCCTCCCTACTCCTCTTTGCCCATTCACCCCTCATCCCTCCTCTCCCTTCCCCTGCTATGACTCACTGTCCCTACTGTTCCCTTCATTTATTTTCACCTACTCTGAATTCTATATCTGAGAACCTTTATCAATCTATGCGGTAGAATAAATAATTACCTTGATATCAATCATAGTCAACAAGCAGAGCTCTTCAAATATTCCACTTTGGGGGCAGTATATATATTTTCTTTCTGATTACTATAGAGTATGTGCTTACATCCCTGTGTATTTCTTCCTCTCTCCTTTTCTTCTTTCCTTTCATTCTTTTAGATTTATTTAGATTAAGTTTATTTAGACTTTGTTAAGCCCCTAGTATGTGGCAAGCATTGTGCTTTGCATCCCACTATATCCCTGCCTCCTATTCCCTATTCCTACCCCTAACATGAAAAATCAGCAAAAGTAATAAGAACTGGAAATAAAGATTCTATGAATATTTAACCTCAGCATGCACTATCTTAGGATGTGTTCTTGTATGTACCCTTTAGAAAAAGAGAGATACTATTAAGATGAAGCATGTAGAAGTTGAAATTCAAAGTTTTGTCATTAACAATATAAATACAATTGGCATGATTCCTTTTTGAATTCCAGAAAACTGTAGGCAAACTACAATGTCACTTAAGTCATTGCTTTCCTTTGCCTTTAGGATAGGATTCTTATGATAAAAAGGAAAAAAGAATTTATTTTCTGAGGCACGAAATCACTCAATCATAGTACATTTTGCACTACTTAGTAACAGCTGTAAATAATAGCTGAAGTGATTTGTATGTGAATAAATGTGAAATTGTGCCCTGGTTTCATCCATTAACTTATTTTCAGTTGTTTTGTCACTGTTTACCCCTGCAGATTGGTCAGTATACCTTGGTGGCTGCAGGAAAAAGGCACATTTTGGGTGAAAATGTATCTCAGTAGAGTAAGATAAAAAAATTTCCATGTCTTGGTTCAGTATAATCCAGAAAATAATTTTCAATCCATATCTGCAAAGCATCTGAAAAATAGAGCATAGTATCTTATAGAAAGAACTTCTCTGCCTTCAGAGACCATACATTTCTTTTTCCAAGGCTGGTATCTGCACCATCACCAGAACAATTGGATGACATGAGATTATGTCCTAGAGAGGTTTGTGGGAGAGGGAAAAGGACAGTGGCTCTGGACTTAGCTTCCCTGAGTGTGAATTGGGCCTCGGGCCTTGTGGTACTTTGAAGAAGTCATTCGATCAAGATCCCAGAATATGCCTCTCTGATAGTAGATTAGCTGGGCCTGCTTTGAGGATTAGATATAATGAAATAAGTACCCAGCACATAATTTTAAATTATTTTTAATGGCAAATAGCACTAATTAAACAGTGTACTTCTTTGTATCAGTTACTTCAAATAATGAGGACAGAAGGGAGGTGTCAGTTTTTATAAGAATGATGTCACAGTAAAGGAGACAGTGATTTAAGGAATGCAAGGATAGGAAGTCTAGAACAAGCCTGGCCATGACTTAGCCTTGGCCTTATTGAGTTATATACAGGATTATCATACAATTTATTGTCCAAAGCAAAACACATTTAGAGTCAAAGGGGGGATAATTAATAATTGTACTGATGCCAAGATGTGTGAAGCCAACCTGCCACATATGTGGTCCCTCTGTTGTATACCTTTTTTCTGTGTCCATCTGTTACCCCCACTCCAGCCTCTGGCTTTCTTTGATGAATTCGGCTTGTTCACATTCCCTGGCAACCTCTTCAGTCCAATGCTCCCTTAATGGTTCTTACTTTAGCTGTGGTTACTAACCATGTTAGGAGTTTGGGCTTCTGAGATTTTTGTTATGCACAGGGATTGTCTAGAAGGCTTGTTAAAATGCAAATTCTGGGGGTGCCTGGGTGGCTCAGTTGGTTAACCGTCTGAGTCTTGATCTTAGCTCAGGTCATGGTGTCAGGGTTGTGGGTTCAAGCCCCACATTGGGCTCCATGTTGGGTGTGAAACCTTCTTAAATAATATGTGTGTGTGCATGTGTGTGTGTGTGTGTGTGTGTGTGTGTGTGTGTGTGTGTAAAAACCCATGATTTCTGATTCAGTAGGTTTGAAGTAAGGCTTGAGATTTAATAGTTTTAACAAGTTCACAGGTGATTTTGATGCTGCTCATCATTAGCCCACATGCTGAAGAGAAAGCTGTTAGTTCAAATTCCAAGAGATGGAATTTTTTTGAGCTACTCACCTTTCTGATTTGACCATAGTGGTTGTGGCTTTGAACTCTTATGGTATGTTGGTTCTTTGGTCAGGTGCCTACCTTGGCAGATTGAGCCTGGGGAGGACATATGGCTACCAAAACAGTAGGTAGGGTAACTTGTTCTTGAAGGGAGTATAGAGAGGAGATTCATACACTAAAATGATATGTTCAATGTAATTAGTTGTCCTGTTTCTTTTCATGGAGAGCCAGAGGAAGGAGCTTGAAAAGGTGCCATCAGCACTGGATACCCCTCTAAACCAGGCCAGTCAAAACTCAGTAAACATTTCCTCTCTGCTAAAGTCAAGAAGCAATGGCTTTCAAACTAGAATCTACTGTGCTTTATCCAAAGCAAGATTTTATGGATGGCCATGGTTGTGTAACATTAGTATAGCAGCATGAGACATTGGGGACAGGGAGTTTATTTTGAGCAGCTCTTGGCTAATTAGAAATAATCACACTGTTAGAGCTCTTATCTTGGTATTATTCAGAGAGTTTAAATTGGTATAGTCAGTACAGAAGTTTAGAGAAATTGGTTTTTTTAATGGTCAACCAAGATGGATTTTTAAATTTTGATTTCAGGAGAATTCAATGAGTTGCTATGATAGAAAAAGTATTAATGAAAATAAGCACATATATCACTAATATAAAAAGAATATAATCATTACCTGGGAATCCTTTCAATTCTGAGCTCATTTTTATTTTTTTCAAACTCATTCTGACATTACCTCCTGCCAATCCTTTTACTACGAAAAATAAAACATCAGCAAACCCAAAATGTTTTCTCTTCTTCTTTGAATTTTCAAAAAACATTATGTTTCTACTTGGTGGTTTTGAACTATGCAAAGCAAGAGGTTAGAAAACAGGATCAATGTAAACAGTGTTCCGTGGATATTGGTAGCAGTCGGTCTGTGAGAGCCTGTGCTCTAGAAGGAGGATTTGGGGCAAGATGGCCGCCCTGATGTTGCCCAGGCTGCTCAGGTAGAGTTGACCTAATTCCTCAGCCATCCACTATTTGAGAATTTGCTTGGTTTCAAACTAGGTGATGACTTTGAGAACGTTCATGGTTCTCTTGAGCCATAATCCTCCTTTCCCCCCAAATCAGTGCTAGGACTACCTATTGGTTATTTAATTTAGTATTAACAAAATTAAATATTTAAACTGGCTCAAGTATACTGAGTTTGAGAAATGTAAAGTGTGGAAACAAGTCTTCCATCTTTACTATTTGTTAAGGTCTTGCAATTAATGTAGCCAAAGCAAGTACTATTTCTGTTATTGAAAATAGTTCACCTTTTATTCTTGGGTGGTGACAAATATCCAAATGCTATGTGGACTCATGATGTGTAGTCTAGGATTCTGCTATTATGAAAGCATTTCACTCTCAAAGTACCTGCTTTATTTACAATTTCCTCTCTAGCAAGTGCAGTGCTTGCTATTTTTTTTTTTACAGAGCACTTTATTTTAGAGTTGAGTAAGTAGTTCTTTCTTCCGTTCTGCCCATTTCTTCTGTATTTACTCACAGTCCTTTTCAACTTGGCAACTAGAAGTATATATGCACCTTATGCACTTATGAATACTCACACACAGAGATGAAACCATCCATAGTCATTCAGATTCAGTCATCCTTTCCCATGAATGTGGCCATTAGCCCTTGTCTATCGTTCAGTTATGCTCTCGTGATCTGTGTGATGGGAAAGATGGGTGTGGGAATGTTAGTGGTATCAGAGATTTACTTACCCTTTTGGGATGGGCGTAGGACTCCTGGCTTCTTTGTGCTTTGAATAAACTAACTGTGGCCTATGAGTAACACCTTACTGATTTTTTTTATATTGAGGTATAATTGATATATACCATTGTATTAGTTTCAGGTGTGTAGCATAATGATTTGATACATTTGTATATCATGCAATTGTCAGTATGATAGGTCTAGTTAACTTCATCACCACACATAGTTTCAAATTATCTTTTCTTGTCATGAGATAAAATCACTTTTCAAATAGAAAAGCAGCAAATGTGTTACTGTTCTCTTTCAAGAGTAGGACTTTAATTTTCCATATCCTCCAAATACTGATGTTAATGTTAGCTTGCTTTTATCTCATATATTCGTAAATTGTGTTATTTTTTCTCCTCCTATTTATTTAAAGCTTTAGCAAGTTTCCTAAAATGATATCATTTGATAGCATTCAGCCCTGAATGTCAAATACAGTTGTCTTTGGTTATAAATATCGTGTAATTGGTCAGCTTGTACTTATAATCATGGTGATATTGAAAGTTCATCTGCATCTATAAAAACATCAGAACTACTCAGTTTATGCTAATTGCAAGAAGGGTAGGCAGAAGGTCTTTGTTACAGAAAGTAGAAGGTGGTAGCAGGCTATTCACTGTGATTTCTGATTTTATGAAGTACTACAAAACAGGTAACCTCAGATGACATCTTTTAATTTAGTGTCTCTAAGAGCTCCCTAAATCCAAAGTTGACTTGTCCCCCCCACCCCCCCGCCTCCCCAGAGCATATTGCCTGTCTTTTACAGGCTCTTCTCTTCACAATACCTAGACAGGTGTTTCCTGCTGAGGTGTAGCTACATGATTTAGACAGACATTGGTCTGGAATTAAGGATCGGGTGTTTGATCCTATATTTGTCACTATCAGTGTGACTTGAGCAAGTTCTCCATTTTATGTTTATCGAGCTGTTTCAATTAGTAAAACTGATAATGTTATTTTATTCCTAGATCTGTTTTAAATATTGTAAATATTTAAATATGTAAATACCAAAATGATTTGTATAAGTAAAATGTATAATGATTGAAATCAATTGATATTATTCAGATGAATCTAGAATAAATTAGTCTTTGTTAGAAAGATATTAGTACTTTCACAAGTGTCTAAATAATAATGCTTTATAATTTGCCACCAAAACTCTTATTGGCTTAGAATCCTTTAAGATGACCAATAAATTCCGTGATACCACTGTTACTGATGATGATGGATTCAGCACCAGAGGTAGAAATCGTAAAGAAAGTTTGGTGCAAATCTGTTGGATATCAAACAGTGAATTAATATTAACAAGGAAAAAAGAAATCACAGAACATTTGCTATAATACTATCAAAGATGCTAGAAAACAGAAGTCTTGAAGCCAGAGTAAGGCAAATTGTATCAATTGTGATCCAGTCTAGAAAATCGAGGCCATTACAGGTTACTCATCAGAAAAACTTAATACTAGGCACTATTTATAATGGTGTGAGAAGAGCTCAAAGGCTAAACAGAGGATAGTAAAGCGATATAGGAATTAATAGCAGAAGGAAGCCACTGCTACAACTAGAGGTGGAAAAGTTGAGAAGGAGTTGGTGTTAGTAGAGCCCAAGAGCCAGAGGACCTACCTGGTTGCGTGAGATTCACAGAAGATACTTCCTGGCAGGATTTGGGATGTGGAGAAGATGCATCCTGAGCTAGAGACCTGAATCAGACAGGATGTGTATATAAAGTGGGGGTAGGGATACCCAGCCATTTTCTCTTTCTCCCATCCTCAGTCTTTGCCAGCATCTCCCATCATTTGATCTAAGCCATAAAACAATAAGCAAAGAAATCTAGGAAATGGTTTGCAAAGAAAGGGGAAGAAGAGATCAAACCAGCAAATGACCAAAGCGTAAGATGGAACGTATGTAGAAGCCTTTCATTGTCCCGTTTTAGGATTTGTTCATTTTTTAGATCTAAGAAGTGCTTAGTGGCTCCGGTTTCTTGCCATCTCAGGATGTTGTGGATGAGATCTTCACTTTCTTTGTTGAATAGTCCTGGCTCACCCACTGCACTAGGGAGAGGAACTTACGGAGTTGGGAGGGCTTAGGAGAAAATATCGTGGAGCATGCACTCTAACCATCAGCCTCTAAGTTACTCAAAAAAACATGGGCATTAAATAGGTCTAGTATGGTTACAAGATTTCTCCCTTTACACACACTCCCAAAACACATTACACTTCTTCACCTGCTTGCTAATGGCTGAAAATATCAAGAGTAAAAGCCTTTTGTTCCACAATTAGAGATAAGATGTTTAAATTAACAAGTGCCTAGCTGAAATGATTTTTTTCTATGGGGAAATTTCAGTCAAAGACCAATCAACCAATCAATCAGTCACTCTCTTCCTCAGTAACATGACTTACAGAGAACCAGTGTGCACACAGCTGGAAGATTGACCATGAAGGTGGGAAGAGAACATGAGGGACGCAGAGGAAAAACTTGGAAGGTTTTGACAAGTTTTCCTAGAATAGCACTGTTTACCTACTATATGAGCAATGATAACAATGATTGCAGCACATGCGAGCACATAGGTGATATGCAGCTCTGCTTTAGGGGCTGAGTAACAATTCTTGATTTCAAAAACACGCACTTGACATTGGTAAACATCTTCTTTCCTAGGAGTTTGCTAGTCAAAGTAATTGAGGTGATCTTCCCTGAAAGAATGCCTTTAGTTCTGCAGTTACATATTTCCATTCACTCTATGGGGAAAAAATCCTATTCTCTCCTGAGTCTTTTAAAAGTGGGGCCACACTGGCAATAAGTGTTCTTGGTTATTTGTTTTGATTAAGAGAGAATATTTGGCTTGCTGGCATCTTTTTCTGAAAATGTCCTAAAGATTTATTAAACGGGATTAAAATGGCAGATCAGTCTTACTAAACTCAGATTTAATATTCTCTTGACATCAAGAGTTCCCTCCCACAATTGCGTATGTCACCAGTTAGTTGTTGGAGACGATCTACATGAATTTCTCACATGTGGCCCCAAAATTCTCATATGAGAAATGCTTCTAGATGGCTGCCCCTTAAGATAAATTAAACCAAGGTTCCTGTGTTTCGTTGGGTGAGAGGTTTTTAGTGCCCAAGAGGATTTTCATTTTTAACAGTTTCCCTGGAAAATTCAGAAGCAATTGAAGTTTAAGAACCACTGATAGGTACCTATCATATGAAATATGCCTTGAATAATTTTGAGTGGTGTTACCTATCGTGAGCCACCATAGAAAATCCTTTATGTTTGTTTCTGTGTTCATTTCAGATTGCTGTATAACAAATTATCACACACTTACCAGCTTAAAACAACAGCTATGTCTCACAGTTCAATAGGTCAGAAATCTAGGCAGCCTCGACTGGGTTCAATGCTCAGGGTATCACAAGGGCAGAATCAAGGTGTCAGCCCGTCTAGCCTTTAAAATAGGGACTCTGGTAAATAATCCACCTCTAAGCTTATTCAAGTTGTTGGCAGGGCGTAATTCCTTGTCGCTGTAGAACAGAGGTCCCTGTTTCCTTACTGGCTGTTGGCAGAAGTCTCTCCCAGCTCTCTACAGCTGCCTGCATTCTTTCTATGTGACCTCCTTCATCTCTGGGCCATCAGTGGCAAACCGGAACCCTTTATGCTTTGTGTCTTGGTGACTTCTGCTACTCATCAGAGAAAGCCCTGTGCTATTAAATGCTCATGGGATTAGATCAGGCCCACCCAAAGAATCTGCCTCTTCAAGATCCACTGTGCTGCATGACATTTGTATAATCACAGGAGTGATATCTCACCATGCTTACAGGTTAGGGGAATTAGGGTATAGAATCTTGAGGGGGAAGGCACTATCTAGATTCTTCCTACCACAGTGTCCAGTGTACTAATGCTTTCAATGAGTAGCTCAGTAACATATATGAGGACGTAAAAAGATGTGATTCTTTTTAAAATTTTTAAAAAATCCTATGTTTTGAGCAACATTAAACAGATATGTGATTATGGCCTCCTGTGGTTACCTAGTTCAACAAATAGTTATTGAATATTTACTATGTGGCAATCATAAATTCATAAAGGAATAAGAACTAGATCTTTCCCTTCAATACCTCACATTTCATAATTAAACATCTCTGGAGATAGAGGAACTTCTTTGATATTTTGATAATGTGTCAAAATGTTTTCCCATATACTGATTCTGTGTAACTTCTAATCTTTGATCTTCTGACAGGTAATAAAACACATTAATATTTTTCAATTTGATTCAACTATATTTCTCCTCATAATCTCTGACAGTGTTCTTTTCAGGTTTAGAATCCTCTTGTTCTTTGAGTATATTTTATTACATGATTTCAAGTCCCTTCCACATGTAAGTTATATTTTTAGTAAGACATAATCAAGTCACTTAACATTTCTGTTCCTCAGTTTTTTCAGAAGTAAAACAAATATTATGCATTAGTTAACATTGTTTTTTCCACGTTAAAAAATTATCTCTGGCTAAACTAAGTGAAAACAATGCAAAGAATGGGAAGCTAATGGAGAGGTACTGGAATTTCTGACAGAATCACAGAAAAGAGGTAAAAATTAAAAACAGCCTCAATTTTAGAGAAATGGTGATAACTCCAGTGATAATAATTTTTGTATTTTCTTTCTAGAGGTTAAGATAAAAAGACCTAGTTCCAATGACGCCCTTTTTCTGTCTCACAGCTCCAAATTGTTCTAAGGTAGGAAGGGATTATGGCTTCTAGAGCCTATATGCATATTAGCAAGGTATCATCTACCTAGGTTTCCATCCCAGTGGGTGCTTGGTACATGCCATCATTTGGCTGCTAAAACACACACATACGTACCACACCAGTGCACATCACACATCACATTAACTTTTTCACATAGCCAAAGATAATCCTATTGAAAACTTACCACCTATTTCACATGAACCTCAACCAATCTCATTCTTCCCCAAATGGAATGAAATCTAAGCCCAGCTATTGCACTCAGAGATGGTGTTGGGGAGCCCCAGTTTCTCAGGCCAGATTACCCATGGATGTTCGTTTCTTCTTTCGTTCTGTAACCATTGAAATTATGTAATTAATGGACTAATTAGCATATTTATCTACCATCACCACACCATATATACACAATGGAAATAAAACTTCCGGATGCCTGGGTGGCTCAGTCAGTTAAGCGTCCGACTTCACCTCAGGTCATGATCTTGCAGTTGGTCCCTGTGTTCGAGAGCCTTGCATCGGGCTCTCTGCTATCTCCCTCACTCTCTGCCTCTCCACCCTCCCTCTCCCCGCCCCTCTCAAAAATACATTTGAGAAAAAAAAATTAAAGAGACAAGAAACATGTTTTAATCTTCAGACACTTGACAGCAAAGAAATCCAGATAAATACTGCACTCCCTAGTTTCTGCATCTGATTCCAAAGCCAAAGATAGTATCACTAGCCCGCTCCACTACTCATTCCACGTTTTCCTTTCTTTAGCTGGCAGTTGGATTACTTGGAGTATTTTCCAGGTCAGATATCGGAGGGGAGGCGGGGGAGATGAGATTTTATCTCTACCTATAAGGATTACCTTGACAGTATTTTCCTTTTGGCAAAGTAAAATGAAAAATGCTTCAGGTACTCGTTTGGGCCTATCTCCCAACCCATTTTCTTTTTTCGATACCTTTCATTCCCTTGGTATTCAAGATGAGTGACCACGGCCCATACATAGCTCTTCTTTTGCCTGTTCCCTTAGTGGCCCACGTGGTGTGAAATGGTCACTTGTCTGCTGTTTTTCTGGAAGCATCCTTCTTACAGGCCAACAGAACGTAGAGCTGTAGAGAAGAGTTGTGAGAAGTGTCACTAGCATCTCAGAAAAGCCTTTTCAGACTGATGTCGTGGCTAAGAGAGAGGCAGCCCCAAGAGTCAGTAGCTGGTTTAGAGCATATATCACATCCTGAAAGGCAGCACCTCAGGCTCAGATTGTATCTTTCAGTGGCATCACGGCTGAGTTTTTTATTTTTATGTTTGTAAACATTTTTTGATGTTTATTTGAGAGAGAGAGAGAAAGAGCAACAGAGCATGAGCAGGGGAGGGGCAGAGAGAGAGAGGGAGACACAGAATCCGAAGCAGGCTCCAGGCTCTAGGCTGTCAGCACAGAGCCCAACATGGGGCTTGAACTCACAAGCTGTGAGATCATGACCTGAGGTGAAGTTGGATGCATAACCGACTGAGACACCCAGGCACCCTGGCATCATAGCTGAGTTTTTTAAATAATAGTTTATTCCATTATTTTATAAGGTACATAGTTTGTCAATAATGGAGTAGAGAATAAGAATAATAGCTCCATGGCAAATCTTCCACCTGTTTCATTTATTTTAGTATGATGTGATTTCCTTAATTAAAATTAATGTTGTGTGGGCAAAAAGAGTGGTATATACAACATTATGAAGTTCATATGTGGTGGTGTTGAAGGAAGAATGAGTAAAATGCAGGGCCAAGTCAAAAATAAGTGTCCATTCTGTTGAGGACAACTAACTACCCCCTCTAATTAGAGGCGTCTAATACAATTGCTCTGCCCTGGACTATTATGAAAGGTCTATCAATATCATCCTTCCTTCACCTTCTATTCAGAAGTCCTTCAGACATTCCTTTTCCAAGTATCTATACCATTTGGCTGCAGCCAAAGACATACTAAAAACAACCTCTGAATATCTTTGTTTAAAGAGAATATATAACCAGACTTACTGCTAAAGGTCCTGTCCTTTTAGTGGATTTCATTCTTGTTTGGGCCTATCCTTGAAAGCAACTGTACCATTGCAGAGTGTTACAGGAAACCAGGCTGACATTTTTCATTCCCGATTTTTCAAAAAGAATTTCATTTAAGACAGGAGACAGAGATTTACAGAAGGAAATCTTGTATGGCAGATTGTGCTCATACGGCACTGGGGCATGAACAGGCTTGTATATTGCTTTCACTCAACAAAGGAGGGCTACTGAGAATGCACAGATTTAGCACCGAATGAACCAGGTGGTGCTCAGTTGGTAATGGCCAGTTGGATAAAGAGTCAGAGGCTGTTATCAAAAAGTCAAGTTACCCAAGGAAGAATGCAGTGCCCTGCACTAAATCTTGTTCTTTACTGACAGAATTTCTCTGGTTGGAGATGACCCCAAGCTCCATGCCCAATCCCGAATGGCTACAGATCTAGAGTACCATTTCATCTACTTTGTCTTCATGAAGGCCAAGTGGAAAAGCCACTCTCATTACAGTCTAAACCAGATGAAACCTACTTGGTGATGTGCCTTCTTCTTAGTGATAAACAGGTCAAGTTTTAAGAACTTTTCCTTCACTGGGGAGGGGGAAAACTGAATCTCTCTGTTACTTTCTTACCCTCAGTATTGGTTCTATCATTTTAAAATCAATGCTGTTTAATATTTTAGTAAGAGTCATACCTATATATACACACACGTATATTTATTTACATTAGTAAACTCCTTACTGTGAATGTTTGACTTCAAAATGTAGCATCATTTTTTGTACATGTTTAAGATAGCAATGGGGCGCCTGGGTGGCTCAGTCGGTTAAGCCTCCAACTTCAGCTCAGGTCACGATCTCACGGTCCATGAGTTCGAGCCCCGCGTCGGGCTCTGGGCTGATGGCTCAGAGCCTGGAGCCTGCTTCCGATTCTGTGTCTCCCTCTCTCTCTCCCCTCCCCCGTTCATGCTCTCTCTCTGTCTCAAAAATAAATAAACGTTAAAAAAAAAAAAAAAAAAAAAGCATTACTAGGAATGCCTGAGTGGCTCAGTCGGTTAAGCACGTGACCTTGGCTCAGGTCATGATCTCATGGTTTGTAAGTTCAAGCCCCACATCAGGCTCTCTGCTATCAGCACAGACCCTGCTTCAGATCCTGTCCTTCTGTCTCTCTCTGTCCCTCCCCCGCCCTCGCTGTCTCTCTCTCTCTCTCTCTCTCAAAAATAAATAAACATTAAAAAAATAGATAGCATTATTAAATAGTATATAATGTAGATTATAGTTTTCAAATGCAAATAAAAACAGACAACTGCTTTTGCTGATTATCTTTTCAAAGATGTTTGTGGTGTTGAGGACTTGGAAGTGCAGGACTATTGTAATGAACGATTACAATTTTTGCGTATAAGAAAACAAAAGATAGAACAGGGCTGTTTACTGAAGTTAATAACAGTAATATAGAGGATGAGTAAAGTAGAAATAAAAGAATGGAAAAGTCATCAGAAGGATTTGAAGAAAGGAATTGAGAAAAATGAAGAAGGAATTTCTAGGTGACAACTGCAAATGGACAAAGGGTGATAAAGGCAGGAATGTGTCAGAGTCTTGGGCTGGGGGAGGGATGAGCTGCCCAGCAAAGGATCGATCAATCGATCGATCGATCACCTATGTATCTATTCATTTTTGTTTCAAGTTTTTATTTAAATTCTAATTAGTTAATATATAGTGCAATATTGGTTTCAAAAGTAGAATTTAGTGATCCATTATTTCAATGTAACACCTAGTGCTCATCACAACAAGTACCCTCCTTAATACCCATCACCCACTTTAACCTGTCCCCACCCACTTCCCCTCCAGGAACCCTCAGTTTGTTCTCTATAGCTATTAGTTTCTTATGGTTTGCCTCCTTCTCTTTCTTTTTTTTCTTCTGTCCCCTATGTTTATCTGTTTTGTTTCTTAAATTCCACACCTGAGTGAAATCATATGGTATTTATCTTTGACTGACTTATTTCTCTTAGCATAATACACTCTAGCTCCATCCACATGATTGCAGATGGCAAGATTTTGGCTGAGTAATACTCCATTGTGTGTGTGTGTGTGTGTGTGTGTATGTATATGTATATACATATGTATATGTATATGTATGCATATGTATATGTATACATATACATAAATATATACATATATATATATATACATATACATATACACACACACACACATCTTCTTGATCCATTCATTAGTCAATAGACATTTGGGCTGTTTCCATATTTGGCTAATGTTGATAATCCTACTATAAACATCAGGGTACATATGCCCCTTTAAGTCAATATTTTTGTATCTTTTGGGTAAATACTTAGTATTGCAATTGCTGGATCATAAGCTAGTTCTGTTTTAACATTTTCAGGAACCCCCATACTGTTCTCCAGAGTGACTGTACCAATTAGCATTCCCACCAACAGTGTAAGAGAGTTCCCTTTCTCTGCATCCTCAGCAACAACTGTTGTTTCCTGTGTTGTTAATTTTAGCCATTCTGACAGGTGTGAGATGGTATTAATTATAGTTTTGATTTGTATTTTCCTGATGATGAATGTTGTTGACCATTTTTTCATGTATCTGTTAGTCATTTGTATATCTTCTTTGGAAACTTGTCTATTCCTGCCTTCAGCCCATTGCTTAACTGGATTGTTTGTTTTTTGGGTGTTGAGTTTGGTAAGTTCCTTATAGATTTTGGATACTAACACTTTATCTGATATATCATTTATAAATATCTTCTCCCATTCTAAGGTTGCCTTTTAGTTTTGATGATTGTTTCCTTCACTTTGCAGACGCGTTTTATCTTGATGATGTCCCGATAGTGCATTTTTGCTTTTGTTTCCCTTGCCTCCAAAGACGTGTCTAGTAAGAAGTTGCTGCCGCTTATGTCAAAGAGGTTGCTACCTGTGTTCTCGCAAAGGATCCATTTAGACTGTATTACTTGCTTCATGTTGTAGAGTAGCCCTAGGGTGCTGTGGTATAAGATGTAGGGTATAAATCTATGATTTCACTCATGTGGAATTTAAGGAACAAACAGATGGACGTGGCATGGGAGAGAGAGGCAAGCCATAGAACAGACTCTTAACTATAGGGAACAAACTGAGCATTGATGGAGGGGATTCGTTAAATGAATGATGGGTATTAAGGAGGGTTCTCGTTGTGATGATCACTGGGTGTTGTATGTAAGTGATGAATCACTAAATCCTATTCCTGGAACTAATATTACACTGTATATTAACTAACTGGTATTTAAATAAAAACTTGGAGGAAAATTAAAAAGATGTAGGGTATAGTCTAGCAATGGATGCACTTTCATTTTTTTATAGGGGACCCTAGGCTGGGAGAAGACTTAGAACAGAGGCCAGGAGTAACAAAGTGAGGAAGAAGGCTGGCACCTAAACTCCATTTTGCAAATAGATTTTGAAGGACTTAAAAAAAAATCGACTTTTTTTGGATATTAAGGTACCAATCTTTTGACGTAGGGTTATTTACAGCTGTATTTTGGATTTAAAAGTTAGCTTTATGGTGAGATATCAAAGGGCAGTTTTCTAAGGAGGAATCAAAAGGCTAGAGGTAGAAGATTGTGGTGCATTTGAGGAAAAATGGTAAAAAGCTTTTTAGACCCTGTAAGCATCTGACCTGGATTTTAGGACTAAATTTCCAAATACTAATCTTAAAATGATTATTATATAAATTTTTTTCCTATTCATTTTGCCCAAGGCACTTGGCCTAAAGGCCATAATGAAGAGCTACCAAAAGTAAATGAATAAGAATGTAGGTCAGGTGTTTTGGGAGATTCCAAATATATATACATCACATTATGTTTATATAGAGAGATATAGATATGCACACACATATATGGATATTTATATACTTAAATACACACACATCATACATACTGTTATAGGTTAATTCTCTTTAAAAAATATGTTTTAATCATTTATTTTTGAGAGAGAGAGAGAGAGAGAGAGAGAGGAAGGGAGGGAGGGCAGAGAGAGAATGGGAGACAGAATCTGAAGCAGGCTCCAGGCTCTGCACTGCCAGCACAAAGCTCAATGCAGGGCTCCAGCTCAGGAACCACAAGATCATGACCTAAGCTGAAGTCAGAGTCTTAACCAGCTGAGCCACCCAGGCGCCCCATTGGTTAATTCTCTTTATATGGAGAGAGCTAACCATTGAATCTGTTTCTGATGCAACTGCTTCACACAAAAGGCTTGTGACGACATTAGACATAATTGAAACAAATAGTATTTCTAGGGTCTGTACCAATTGGTGGAGGGAGTGGGAGTAGGGAAGGAGAAAGAAGAAAATGAACAGCTTGCCATTAGGGTTAGTGTCACTGCACCTTACAGGCAAGAGTCGCAGCTGAGCTAACTTGGATGGCCCTCTCCACAACACTAAATCCATCCCAGCAAAACTAACCTCAAAGCAATGGAACCCAAACATCCATCGGCCTTCCTGATGTCACTGGATTGCCACACTACCTGTCATCACATTCCATGTTCTCTTCTGTTGCTAGGTACCCTGGGCACTCTTAATTTTCAAAGCTCCAGGTGCCGTTTTTTCCCTTGGTACTCACACATAGAGTTTTGGTTCCAATGCTATGGTGCCCAGGCTGAAATTTGACAGAAGCACCATTGCTCTTGGCCTGTGAAGCTGAAGGCCATACCTACAGATCTCAGCACCGTACCCTCTGTGTAGCAGCTCTCGACCTGCATGCCAGCAGCCACTTAGGATGGAGCAAACTATGTTGGGTAAGGAAGCAGATTTCCCCTTGAGAGCAATAAACTGCTGTGAGTCGATTATGATAAATAGAGGAGTCTGAGATTTGTGGTTTCAAATTCTGGAAAAGTATCTTCAAGGAGGAGAAAACACAAATCGTTAATATGGTTATGAGAACCCAGACAATCAAAAATGCTTCATTTAGTTTCAGTTTAATGTCTGCTCCCTCTTTCTGTTGAATTTTTCTAATATAGACATCAAAACTTTGTTTCAAATTTTGATTGATAAAACAGTGGCATGTGACATTACTCGTTCTTTTACCATTTAAATGATAAAATGGTGTGAATATATATTATATACAAATAAGTAAATTATTCACTTGTTCTTTATGAAACATACCGATTTACTCAAGAATGAAATATGTAAAGCTGTGCAATTTAGTTACCTTGGTAACATCTGGAGTGAGGTACTCTGTCTAAAAATATTTTCTCCTTTATTGTTTATACTTTTAAATTTTTTTTTTCAACTTTTTTTTTTTTATTTATTTTTGGGACAGAGAGAGACAGAGCATGAACCGGGGAGGGGCAGAGAGAGAGGGAGACACAGAATCGGAAACAGGCTCCAGGCTCCGAGCCATCAGCCCAGAGCCTGACGCGGGGCTCGAACTCACGGACCGCGAGATCGTGACCTGGCTGAAGTCGGACGCTTAACCGACTGCGCCACCCAGGCGCCCCTATTGTTTATACTTTATACCAAAATTACAAATACATGACTTTTATTAAAAATTATCCTGAGGTAATAATGTTTATCTTATTTAAAATGCGAATAAATGGTACACTAGTTACTAAATATGCATGATGATTTTAGATTAAAGAAACAGTTGTAGCATGTTAATTTCTTAACTGTAATAGACATTGGATTTGTTTTCTGCTAGTATCCATTTTGTGTATATAATATACTTTTAGGGTTATTCGTTCTTTTAACATATTGACAAAATTTTTATTACGTAAAATGCTTAGTATTTTAAGGGATTCTAGTGCACAAATGTTACATCACATTTTTCTTCATGAATTTAAGAACTGGACTTGAATATGTACCTTCTGCTTTTCTTTGGACTTTCGTGGAAAGAAATAACTTAAATAATCCGAAATGATTTAGCATACTTTAGCATAGGATTTGACTTCACATAAAGAGCATGTGCAATTTTATGGGTTGCTTATATAAATCACACCCCTAATTCTTTATTTCAAAAACCTTCTATATTTCATGGTTAAAACAAAAAGAAGAACGTTTTTGATTTTCTCAATAGCTGTGGAAAGTGATATGTCATGTTATTTATGACCAGTTTCTTAAATTCTCTTATGTATGTTTTCTCTCCCCATGAAGTCTTTTTTTGAATGGAAATGTACAAAGAGGAATTTATGAGTAGAATCTTGCCATTTGAATGTATTTTAACTTCACAAAGCGGTTTTAGAAAATTTTTAAAAATATCATTTTACTGAAAATTGAACTTAATACCCTTTGTTTTCATTTCACATTGGAGCTGGAGATCTGGGCTTCCTCCCAGACCCTTGTCTGCCCTACTCTCAGTCTTACTTGTTCTTTTCTTAGGATTTTTTGAGTCTCCTCTTGTTCTGCACTGTTGCTGCTTTGGTTTGGGCTTTCAGCAATGCTGAGCCAGTGGCTTATAGAGCTCTTAACGGTCCCACTTTTGTTGCCTTCATCCCATTCTCCTCATCAGTCAGAGTAATCTCTTTAAAACACAGTTTTGTTCATATCACTTCTGCATAAAATTGCTCCTATTCACTCCCAAGTTACAATCCACGCTCTTAGTTCAACAAAACACATTCTCTGCCTCCCTTTCTTATTCTCTTGTTTGCACTCAGCACCCCAACCTTACTTCCCATCTGCCCTGCACTTTCCTTCCTCTGAGGTGTTGCCCCTGCTGATCTCTAATTGGGAAACTCTCTCCCCCACCTTCATCACCGGGTTAAGGCTTACTCGTCTTTTGGAATTTAGCTCATATGCCACCTTCTTTAGGAAAACTTCTGTGATGTGTTTACCCCTTGTTTTGGGTCAAAGCCTTTTTCCTCTGCATTTTAGTTGCATGTTTGTTTGTTTTTTCTGTCTCTTTTAATTATTTGTGAAATTACTGAAGACACAGTCTCTATTGGCCAAATATTTAACCCCCTTTTGGCCAAGCATAGGTATTCAATAAACGTTGAATGAATGAATGAACAGGTGAGTTATACCACTTCTTCAAATTTATATATTTGTTTCATGAATTTAATTGATTAGAAGGCATAAATTTTTCATTGCATCCTACAAAAATAAAACACACTGGGGAATATTCAGAAATCAAAATATTACAAATATGAATATTATTACTCTTATGTGTTCATATTTTTATGGCTTCATCAATAGACTTTAACTACAGGAAATAATCTAACACCTTTGCATTTCATAGTCCTTTAACATTAATAGAAAATTCTTACCATAAATGCAAAGATGAAATTAAGAGAAATAGAATTTTCCTGTTTCATCTAAATTTTGTTTTTTACTCTAAGTAAATTGTTATTGATATGTTTTACTAAACAAGCTTATCATTTATTTTAAAGCCAGAAAATTTTGGTTAATTCTACTTCTTCCCCTTCCTCCCTGTTTTGTTTTTTTCTACAGTTATTTTATTTATTTTTAAATTTCTTTATTTAAATTCAAGTTAGTTAATATACAGTGTAGTATTGGTTTCAGGAGTAGAACCCAGTGATTCATCACTTATATATAACACCTAGTGCTGATCCCAACAAGTGCCCATCTTAATGCCCATCACCCATAAGCCTGTCCCCCGACATCCCTTCCAGCAACCCTCGGTTTGTTCTCTGTATTTAAAAATCTCTTGTGGTTTGCCTCCCTCTCTGTTTTTATCTTATTTTATTTTTTCTTCTCTTCCCCTGTGTTTATGAGTTTTGTTTCTTACATTCCATCTGTAAGTGAATATCATGATATTTGTCTTTCTCTGACTGACTTTTTTCACTTAACATAATACATTCTATCTGGTTCCATCCATGTTGTTGCAAATGGCAAGATTTCATTATTTTTTATTACCAGGTAATATTCCACTGTATATGTAGGCCACTTTTTTTTTTTATCCATTCATCAGTCAACGGACACTTGGGCTCTTTCCACAATTTGGCTCTTGTTGATAGTGCTGCTATAAACATTGGGGTACATGTGTCCCTTCAAATCAGCATTTTTGTATCCTTTGGATAAATATCTAGTAGTGCAATTGTCAGGTCATAGGGTAGATTTGTTTTTAATTTTTTGAGGAACTTCCATACTGTTTTCCAGAGTGGCTGCACCACTTTGCATTCTCACCAATAGTACAAAAATGTGTTCCCCTTTCTCTGCATCCTTACCAACATCTGTTGTTTCTTGAGTTGTTAATTTTAGCCCTTCTGACAGGTGTGAGTTGGCATCTCATTGTGGTTTTGATTTGTATTTCCCTGGTGATGAGTGATGTTGAGCATCTTTTCATGTATCTGTTAGCCATCTGGATGTCTTCTTTGGAAAGTGTCTATTTATGTCTTCTGTCCGCTTCTTCACTGGATTATTTGTTTTTAGGTGTTGATGTTGATAAGTTCTTTATAGATTTTGGATACTAAGCCTTATCAGATATGTCATTTACAAATATTTCTCCCATTAGGAAGGTTGCCTCTTAGTTTTGGTGATTGCTTTCTTCGCTGTGCAGAAGCTTTTTATCTTGATGAAGTCCCAGTAGTTCATTTTTTGCATTTGTTTCCCTTGCCTCCAGAGACATGTCTAGTAAGAAGTTGCTGTGGCCAAGGTCAAAGAGGTTGCTTCCTGTTTTCTCCTCTAGGATCTTGATGGCTTCCTGTCTTAATGTTTAGGTCTTTCATCCATTTTGAATTTATTTTTGTGTATCGTATAAGAAAGTAGTCCAGGTTCATTCTTCTGCACGTCGCTGTCCAGTTTCCCCAGCACCATTTGCTGAAGAGACTGTCTTTTTTCCATTGGATATTCTTTTCCACTTTATTGAAGATGAGTTGGCCATACATTTGTGGGTCCATTTCTGGGTTCTCTATTCTGTTCCATTGATGTCTGTGTCTGTTTTTGTGTCAATACCATACTTTCCTGATGATTACAGGTTTGTAATACAGTTGGAGTCCGGATTTGTGATGCCTCCAGCTTTGTTTTTCAACATTACTTTAGCTATTCGGGGTCTTTTCTGATCCCATACAAATTTTAGAATTGTTCGTTCTAGCTTTGTGAAGAATGCTGGTGTTATTTTGATAGGGATTGCATTGAGTGTGTAGATTGCTTTGGGTAGTATAGATATTTTAACAATATTTGTTCTTCTAATCCACGAACATAGAATGTTTTCCATTTCTTTGTGTTTTCTTCAGTTTCTTTCATAAGCTTTAAATCATATATATAGGTTGTAAATATTAGAGAGTATTAAAATATCCAGTGCCATACAGTTAAGAAGAAATTAATATTAACATTTGAGACTATATTTTTCACTATTCTCCCTCCCATATTCCACATTCCCCATATTCTAATCATTTCAACATATATTAAGCCAATTTTTTATTTTTGGTAATTTCTGTCTCTTCTAAATGTTTGCTATCGTAAGAAACATTTTTGTAAAGACCTTTTTACCTGCACAGCAATGCACACAATGATTGCTCTCTTTAGGTTTAAAAGTCCCAGAAGTGTAATGACTGGAGCAAAGGTGACGAGCTCTTTTAATGTGTTTGATGTGTATTGAACACTCATAAAGCTTGAACCAACATATGCCCTGCTAGCATATAGACAATGCTTTTATCAGAGAATTTTCCCCAAATCTTGACATTGTCGCTTGAAAAACAAAAAAGTTTCTGCAAAACAATGAACAAGTTTTCTTTGTTTAAATTTACTTTTCTTTGAGATTGCATTTGAGATCAAACTGTTTTCCCTACTTTATCTTTTTCTTACTTCATTTCTTCTTGTGCCTAAATGTGCCTACTGGATTACAAATAACAATGGCTGCTTCACAAGTTATTGCTAAGGGTGAAACTGCACAGGATATGTAAAATTAGCACCATGGCAAGCACGTAATAGGAGCTCAGTAAATGTGAGTTGAAGTAGAAACCGAATGGCATGTTAATTAAAACCAAAATATTCTTTTCAACAGATGATTCTGCTGCAGAGAGCTTTAATGGCAATGAGACTCTGGGGCACAGTTCAATTGCTTCAGGGGGAACACACAGCAGGGATATGGGTGACTCCAATGGCGATGGCAAAACTGGGCTGGAGCAGGACGAGCAGCCACTGAACCTGAGTGACAGTCCCCTCTCCGCTCAGCTGACTTCGGAATACAGAATAGATGACCACAGCAGTAATGGAAAAAACAAATATAAGAATCTTCTAATTTCTGACCTCAAGATGGAACAAGAGACGAGAGAAAATGGAAGCAAGGTAAGGTCATGTTACGATTTTCAGAGTTTTTGAGTTTGTCATGAAGGTCAGAAAGAAACACATATTTACACAAGAGATGAAGATTATTTTCGCTAAAAATATTTTAAACAAATCCTCATAATATGCTGCCAAGACATTTAGAAGCATAGATATCATGTGTCCACATGAGCAATAATTTTCCCGAATAACAGTGAGCAGAATGAATAGTGTTTCGAGCAAAGCTGTTGGTGTTTTCATACATGATGAAATCACTTGATTTAATGTTTCTCCTTCATATAATCTTCTTATGGATCTGTCTCTGGGAGTTTGTGGAGCTCATACCTGAAAATATAGCCCTGAGAACACGATTACAGACCTTAAAAAGATCACTATCTAGTTTCTACTAGAATGGATAGGTAGACACAGTAATAAAAGTTTCAATTAGACTCTCAAGTTTGCTTTAGAGACCCAGGGACTTCAGTCAGTAATTTACTCCCCATACCTGGGAGAAACGTAAGTGTCAGTGTTCTAGATGAAATATGCAGATTAAATAACTACTGCAACACATAATGTATCACACGCTGTATTATACAAAAGACACACACATGTTTCAGACATATCTAAATTTCTAGATGCTTTAGAGCAAAATAAATTATAATCCTCCCCATTCCCAATTGATTTATTATTTTACTTTTATTTCTTGGTCCTTCTGTTTTTATCTCTTTATCTTCACACCCGTTTTCAGAAATACTGCCCATTCTTTTTTTGTTTTTATTTAAATTCCAGTTAATATACAGTGTAATATTTCAAGAGTACAATATAGTCATTCAACACTTCCATACATCACCTGGTGCTCATCACAAGTGCCCTCCTTAATCCCCATCACCTCTTTCACCCATCTTCCCCCCCCCACCCCCGTCACCATCAGTTTGTCCTGATTGATTTAGTAAAAAAAAATAAAGTTTACATTTCCACCGGTTTGAAATAATGCATGCTGGTGACTTTCGCTCTATAATTTTTCAAGGTATACTTTTGACCACATGAGGATTTTTATGGAATGAACATTTTGACTCCTTCCCCCCTACCCTCTTATAAATTAGAGTTGAAGAACTGATCTTTTGACATAGCAAAATGTCTTAATTTGGATTAATTTGTGAATGTGCTGAGGCACTGTACTTCCTAAATTGGCTCCATTCAGATCCTCTTGCTTGCCTGAGGGTATGTTGTTTCATCCTCTTTTAAGCAAGTCACTATACATCATCAGACACTTAAACACTTCTGCCTGAGGGAGGCTGCTGCAACTTTTGCTGGGGTAAATGTGCAAATATTCTCCCCTATGGTTTAAAGCCAAATCACTCAAACACAAATGATTTTATATTCACTAGCATGATCTGAATCAAAGTTACATTTTACAGAACAAAATAGCCTTTAAATTCTCAGGCCATCTGCAACATCCGTCCAGTCTTCATAAAACTTATATGATTATGAATGTCCTTTTTATGCTATGTATCTGTTGAATATTTTTCTAAAATTACTCAGTGGTTTGCTCTTCTGTTCCTTAACCCCTTATCCATTATAATGATAGGAACTATGCTCATTGGAAACACATTGTTGCACATTTTAAACAGTGAAGTTACTTTTCTACTCTATTAAAATGAAGTTGGGAAAAGCACAGATTGTTTGGGTTGTATGTGAGGAGTAAGATGAGAAGTGGGCCTGGGGAGGAGACCTCCCTAAGGAACCTAAAGTTTAATGGTTTGGTAAAGGAATAACAGTTCCAAGGGCCGACTGAGGAGTAGCCAGAGAGGCAGAAAAACAATCAGAGGGGTATAGTGAATGGAAGCTAAGGGTAGTATACCTTTCAAGAAAGAGTTGTCAGCTCTGATGGGCAGTGCTGATATATCAAATAAGATAAATACAGAAAATAATTGGATTTATGTGAACAGTTTTGGAGCACTTTGAGAGCAGAATCCAGAGGGACTCTTTATTCGCTTCTTCAAAGATTGAAGGATATATTAGATACCTGTCATACTTGCATTAATGGAGTAGGTAGCAGAGACAACTCAAAGAGAGGACTCTATTCATAAAACCTTTGATAAATAGTTTCGGTACAAAAGGGTACATATACAGAGAAAGGTTTCTTAGTAAAACTATAGGCAAGTATCTATTTCTGTGTTAGAACATTGGGAATTCAAAGTAAGAAAATACTGTTTCTATTGAAGTAATAAAGAGGGCTTCCTAGAGAAAGTAAATCTTGAACTTTGAAGGAAATGTAAGATTACCATTTTTTCAGAAGGGATCTCCTTTTGGACATTGTGAAGGCCCTGGAATGCACAGGAAAGATGAGTTGGTCTCACAGGTTAGGGAACCATTGCCTATTTGGAGCTAGGTAGGACTTAATAACATCGTACTTGAAGAAGAACACAGTATCATTATTCAAGATAGACTATTTGCCACCAATAAATTTATTCACTGAATATTTACTGAGGGACTCCTACATGCAAGGCACTGTTGTAGGAAGCAAAAACATGGAAGTGAGCTAACTAGGGTCCTAGCCCCTCAAAAGCTTAAAGTCTATCAGGAAAGAGAGGCAAACCTCTGATTATAATCAGATTCCATAAGTAATATTATGGGCATATGGCAGGGTGAAGTGAGAGATGAAAAGTAGTGCACCCACGGGACTATAATGTTCTTAAGGAAGACTTTGGAGAGAGGCTGATGCTAGGGATGAATGCAAAGTGTAAGTAGAAGCTATTTAGACGGGGAGGATTATTTATGGTAGAACATGTTTGGAGGCATAGAACCGCAGGAGAGTACACTTGTCATGGAGATTTGCAAGGAGCTTAGCATGGCCACAGTAGAGAATATGTGTGGAGAAATGGAATATAGAGTGGCTCCATCAATAAGGGCTTTATAGGCTAGTTCAAGGACTTTGGACTGTTTCCCGTAGGTAAGCTTAGCATGATAAAGTTGTGGTCAGCTTGGAATTTTAGAAAGATTATCTTGTCTACATAAACAGGGTAAACAGGGTAAAAGACAGAAAACTGGTTATAAGCTATTGTGGCATTCCAGGAAGAAAGTGATGTAGGAATATATATATATATATATATATATATATATGAATATAGGAATATATATATAGGAATATAGGAATATATAGATAGATAGATATAGATATAGATACAGATATAGATATAGATGTAGATATAATAGGGCTCCATAGGTTGTATATTGCCAAACTCCTGGGAATGTCTTTCACATAGACTACAGTATGAATAGCCTCTTTATACATCCCAGTAGGATATAAATTCTATGACTATAAGAATGATACCTACCATGGGTGCCTGAGTGGCTCAGTCGGTTAACCGCTGACTTCAGCTCGGGTCATGATCTCACGGTCAGTGGGTTTGAGCCCCATGTTGGGCTCTGTGCTGACAGCTCAGAGCCCGGAGCCTGCTTCGGATTCTGTCTCTCCCTCTTGCTTTCTCTGCCCCTCCCCCCACTCACACTCTGTCACTCTCTCTCTCTCTCTCTCAAAAATGAATAAATGTTAAAAAGAAATTGAAGAAAAAGAATGATATCTACATTATTTACTGAGATGTGTCCAGCACCTGGCTTAATATCTGGTACATAGTAGCCTCTCAAATATTTTGAAGAAATGAAGTTTGATCGAATGTGGGAAGTGGAGCAGAGAGCATTCTAGAATGACTCCAGGCTTATTGGCTTGGTTGCCTAGGTAGATGGTGATTCCATTTACCAAGATGCAAAAAGAGAAACATTTGAAGAAGTAGTTTTTTTTTTTTTTTTTTTTTTACTGGTTTCTTTTTTTTTTTTTTTTAATTTTTTTAACGTTTATTTATTTTTGAGACAGAGAGACAGCATGAACGGGGGAGGGTCAGAGAGAGGGAGACACAGAATCTGAAACAGGCTCCAGGCTCTGAGCTGTCAGCACAGAGCCCGACGCGGGGCTCGAACTCACTGACCGCGAGATCATGACCTGAGCCGAAGTCGGCCGCTTAACCGACTGAGCCACCCAGGCGCCCCGAAGAAGTAGTTTTTTGATAAATAAGGTTTACCATGCCTATGCAGTATCCACTGGATATATTTAATAGGCATCAGGGATATATGTGTCAGCTCAGAAGAAATGTCCAGGTTGGAGAAAGAAACACATGAAAGGTTTTAGAGCAGAAGTGCAGCTTAAAGCTGTTGTGGTTGACCGGATCACCTCAGAAGAGCATAGAGCGAGGAGAGGAGAGGATCAAAACATATCAACCTGGAGAATAGCACATCAAAAACAAGTGGCATAAAAGGAGCTTGTGGATGAACGTAAAACCAAAGGAGAAAATGAAGGCAACCAGTAAGGAGATGTTTTAGAAGCCAACGTGTGGGGCAATTTCAAAATTTTTATGTAGCTAAAATGGAGTAACGGTTAGGTGAAGTGATATAGGTCTAAACCCAGATGATACTCGGAAAGTTAATGCTAAGAGTTGAAGTCAGAACACATGGCACAAGAAGAAGCCAAATTAGTAGGGAAGTGGATTGGAGACATTTTTAGAGGCTGGATAGGAAAACTAAATCATTTTAATTGTAAAGGAGACTGTGCCTGGAATTTTGTTTTAGGAATTCTTCTTGCAATGCAAATTTGCATGCAGAGTGCCCTGGGTTCCTGGCTTTGGATCAATACTTGCTCTGCCTGAGGCTATCTGATGAACTTCATCCTCAAGGTTTATCACTCATATGTTCAGTTAGTACTACTATTTGTAGTCCTTAGAAATGTTCCAGTACTTTTGTACAAATTTATAAAGTGACAGTACCAATTTTTTCTTCCAGTATTTTTCAGTCTAGCCTCTGTTCTGCCTTGAAGGAATATTAAAGTTTAATTATACAGCATCTTTGAGAAGCGTAGATTGCTGTGAGTTTGATATTGACCTATTTCACAATTTTATTGTGAATAATACCAAACAAAAATAATTACAAAGCATTTAAAAACCTGAACACTGAATAGAAATGCTTAAAAAGAATAGCCGAGCTGGACTATGCCATTTACTGATTGCTTATTATTATGCAAATTCAGTCACTAGACTAACAAATCTTATTAACCAACCTAAAGAATAAATACATTGCATTGAAAACTTTTAGGTGATATATATTTTCTGCTTGCAGATGTCCATATTTTTAGAGGACAACAAGTAACATTAGAACTCAGAAGGAAGTAGAAATGTTGATTAAAGCCTTGGAAAATGAGATTCATGAGGAAGTGTCAAGGAACAATTTAGATAGGGAAAGACAGGCTAAGAAGACACAAATTTGGATATAAATATGTTTAAAATTATTAAGTGAGAATAAAAACAAAACTTGAACTCTAATGGAGAGAAATATGTAACTTAAAAACACTATCATTGACTTTTGTTTTGTTTTTTTTCTCTTTTTTTCTTTTAGTATTTGTGACCTAGCTGAATTATACTTAATATGGTAAAATATTCTGAATCAACATCCCCAAAGAATAATATTTCAAGTAGTAACTGTGGTAGGAGGGTGATTATTATTTGAAGGTTAATGTGTCACTGTGGTTACTGCATATTAGGTTTGGTTTTGGGCTCAGTTCCCAAGACCCTTCAATCTTCATTTTATTAAAGTAATCTTTTTTCCCCAAAAGGGTCCATGTGGCATTTTTTCAATGAATCTTTAAGTTCTAACCAAAATGGATATTACCATTCAAATTAAAGCTTATAAAATATTTATCATAATTACCATTAATAATTGCTATGCAGTTTTATTTAGGCATGATGAATGGAAGTAGCACATTTTTTGAAATATCTCTTTGTAATATTTAGGTGTAATGAGATTGTCTTTTAAAGCATAAGAGCCATGGATTTACTTTTGGAACAGTATTATCTTGGTCTTTGTTGTGTAGGTATTCCAGCTCGTTGTTGCTTTAATTTGATGATTTTCAATATCTAGCTTCTTGGTTGTTGTATAAAGATTTGGGCACAGACCTTCCTCAGAGTAGAAACAGCAGTATGTATTCAACAAATGTTCCTCATATATGCTAGGAACTGTCCTGGGTGCTAAAAAAAACCACAAAAAAACACAAAAGGTCTCTGTCATTAAGAACTCACCAGAAAGGTAGACACAGAAGTAAATAAGTGTGTTATAATACGGAAATTAATTGATATGTAGATGTGCCTTCTAGGCTTACTAACTATGTCTTGGAAAGTTTCCCCAGTTAATTTTTAATGGTTACATAGGAGATAGCTACTTGTTGAAAAGGGAGTAGGAAATTCTCAAAGAACACACCATTAAATTAAGACCTAGAAATGCTGAGGACTGAAGTGGTGAGAGAGAAGTCCGGAGAGGTAGTTCAGGACATCAGATGAGAGTAGGCTATAGATACACTGTTTGAACTTCACTCTATAGTTGACAGGGAACTTCCTAGGATGTAGGCTAGGAAAATATCATGGTCAGATTGTGTTTTGGGGTAGATCATTGTGGCATCTTTGTTACAAGATGACTTGAAGTGGCATGGAAAGGGAAGAAGCTGCTAACAGGATGAGGTACTGCCATGGTGAGGTGATGGTAGGGATGGGAAAGAGAGCAAAGACTTAAGAGATATTTAGAACGTTAAATGGGTGGAATTGGGAGTTTGATTAGGCAAGTGATGGAGGGCATGAAAGAAACTAAGAGCCAGAAAATAACCGATATATCAGTTCTGATATTTGGATGTCACGTCAACTCTAACAATGATGAACACTTGTGTAATGTTTCATATTCATAACTTAGACTAACTCCGTGTGGTAAGGAGAGAAAGTATAATTATCAGCCTTACTTAAACATAAGGGCATAAAATCCAATGGATGCTAAGCTATTTAATATTAATTATGCAGTTAGTTAAGTGATAGAGCCTGCTATTGAACCCAGGTCTTCTGACTTTGCAGCCTTGTGCTTTTCACTATACTCACACCCACACACTGGTTGATGTTTGTAGGACTAGTTACTCTATGGACCATATAGTGACTATGTTAAGCAAGCCATCCAGAAAGGCAGATATTTAAAACAATCAGTGGATAATTCCTTGGTAAGTGGCACATATTTACAGTGGCATTTATTATACAGATATTTGTTTTGCTCTTCTATATGGATTATTTTACAAAATAAAAATAATATACTAGGTGCCTCTATTGGAAAACTAAGCATGTAGCCATTTGTTGCTTTCATGCACAAATGTAAATAAATGGATAGTAGTGGGTCCTTAAAAGCCCTAAGGTAAATTTTAGACTTACTTTTTTTACTGCCAATTTAAAATGACGTCTTCATGTATTTTACCTAGAGACATATATATTTTACCTAGATATATATATATATATATATATATATAATGTATATATATGTATTAATGTATAGATACATAGAGAGAGCATGTATGTGTTTCATATTTTACATGAGTTACATGGGCCTCATTTCTTCTCATTATTGGACACATTTTTTTCTTCTGTCCTTAGTGGATCTTTTTTTAAATCAAAAGATATACAAGAAGAATATAATATCATATGATTTTCTATAGTGTCTATCATATTTTCAACCTAAATTTAAATGTGTATAGTGCTTTTTCACTGTATAAAATATAGTATATTATGTATACCATGTAAAATATATACATATATTAAAAATATGTGCCTTATTCAGGAACTGTTAAATTAACTCTCTGTAGAATAATATAATTTTTAAAACTGCTTCATTTTATAGATGAAGCAATTGAAACTCATTCAAGTGACTCCTAACATGCAAATCAGTGTCCTTCTGAATCATTATGCTGTCATGGTTACCAGTGAATATGCTTATATTCTTGATATGTTATTAAGGAAGAGAAAGGGTAAAGTCAACATATGTGAATATCTATGCATGATCCAGTCTATGTTTGCTCATTTCACATTTGTTATGTTAACAAAATGAAGAAGACAAGGGGCTTCTAAAATTTATACCCTGAAATGTGCAAAGGGTGGTTGATTTTAATTCCCCATATGCAGCAAAATATACATTTTAGGTTCCTTTTTAAACGTATGAGTTCATTTGGTTCAATACAAAATTTCAACTTATCCTTCAGCCATCAATGCTATGTATTGATAGGTAATCTGGTTAGAGTAATATGCGACATTTTTGGCCAAAATACAAAACAATGAAAACTGACCAACTATTGTCTTTGTCTTTATTTAACGATTAATCTATAGCTCAAAAAGAAATAGGAATTGTATCTTGTATGCTTTTGTGTTCAATGTTTTTTTGGTTATGGGGTGGGTTTTTTGTTTTGTATGTGTGTTTGTTTTATATTTGTATTCTGTCATTTGGAATAAGATACAAGGGTTAAAAATATCATTAGGTCCATGGGTATTTTGAGAATGGTAGAGGAACTCTGAGAGAACTATAGTTAATATACCCATAAGTAATTCATACGTGTCTCAGAATAGTTGGTATTACCGAGACTCATTGAAACACTGATATTGACCCAAATTTGGTGAAAGAAGAAAAGAAGAAAATCAATACCAGAGACCAAGAGTAATACATTCTAATTTGCCTCAATATAATAAATTTACATTGTTTTTGTTAATATTAAATGTGTGATGAATATTATATTCCTGAAAGCAGTTATCTGTTATCTTGTTATTAGTATGATTTTTAACAAAAAATATTGTGAAATGGAAATCTTGGGTTTATTTGGAGTCAAAAGGATAAGATGGAGGAGAGTTTAAAGAAAATGATTAAGTAATAAAAAGTCATAAACTTTCGTCCCAAGGAATAATAATGAAAAGTAACCTTACTGAGTTCTTACCATGTATCAGGCACTATTCTGAAACTTACTCATGTAGCCCTCATATAACCCAATGGACTTAGCTCTGTTATTATTCCCATTTTTACAGATGGGAGAACTAAGACCCAATGATACTATGATTATGATTACACTAAGAATTTCTAGAATTTGGACTTAAACCCCCCAAAGTTTGGCCCACATTTCAGCCATGCAATTTAAGTTGAGATCATGGGGAAAGGCCTGAAAATGAGAAACAGCAAATTTAACTTGATGCTGAGACCCTCAGCTGCTATTTTATGGCTCATAATTACTCCTTGATCAGAAGCCACTCTGATCAGCTCTGTGACTTGGAGCAAGTCTTTACCTTATAAGCCTGAATACTTCATTAGTTACAGTGGGATAATAATACTTAACCTATAGGCAATGGGGCAATCAAATAAGACTGTATGCATTTTTATATAAGTAGATAATAAATGGAATTGCTATAGTGTTGTTATTGCCTCGAGTTTGGGGCTTAGCTGAGTCTTGCAAAAATGTTTTCAACTCATAATATTTATTTGGGAAGTTGAATGTCCATTTTTAGTAGCCTACCAAGTACTTACTGAGACTGGCAATTTGGAGAAGCATATTACTTTATTTCATCTAGTAAATACTACTGTCTTTTATTCCCCTTTTTATCCCTTCTTCCTTCCTTATTTCCTTTTAGTTACACCTGTTTTCCAGGAGTCTGGAATATATAATACATTCCCAGAGGTGTTTTATAGGCATTTATTCTAGGACCTATTTCTGTGCATATATAACAGGTACTCATAGAAATAGATCCTAGATTCCTTGCAATTTCTGCTTGTTAAAATCTTCCTGACCCTGTTGGAATCTGTCCAACTCAAATGTCACTTCCTTTATAGCATCTATCTTGATTACCTCAGCCGGGGGGGTGGAGGCAGGGAACATATTTTTTTTTCCTGAAATCCTAGGGAAAAAGATCCATGAGGAATAAGGTCAGCTTGATAAATTGTAAATTTGTTGGATTTTATGGTCACACCCTAAAGTGATTTACATGCATAAAGCTTACTCCTTACAAAATGTTTGTTGAACAAAAATATGCAATGATGTGGGAATGCATCATATTGATCTCATCTCACCCATTTTCTTATACCAACACTTTCTTCACATTGCCACCTGACTTCCCCCAACTTCCCACTATGTAGCTGACTCTTAACTTAATCTGGAATATGAATACTATCGCAGGTAATAGGTATATAATCTTATTTCTCTTGGCTTTAGATTCTTATTTGAATATTTCACCATAAATAGTGACTTAATTGAATATAATACTAAAAACAAACAACAAAAGCAAAAATCAACAAATGGAGTTGTGTCAAATTTTAAAACTTCTGGACCACAAAGGAGACAACCAAAATGAAAAGGCAACCTAGAGAATGGGAGAAAATTTTTTCAAACCTTATATTGGTAAAAGGTTAATATCCAAAATATATGAAGAGTGCATAACAACTCAGTAACAAAAAACATCAGATTTAAAAGGGGCCGAGTAGCTAAATAGGTATATTTCCAAAGAAGTCATCCAAATGGCCAAAAAGTACATGAAAGATGCTCAACTTCACTTATCATTGGGAAAATGGAAATCAAAACCACATTGAGATATTATCACACACCTGTTAGAATGCCTATCATCAAGAAGACAAAAGATTATAAGTATTGGAGAGGGTGTGGAGAAAAAGGAACCCTTGTACAATGTTGGTGGGAATGTAAATTGGTTCAGCCACTATAGAAAATAATATGAGAGTTTTTCAAAAAATTAAAAATAGATCAGGAATTCCAGTATTAATCAGGAATTAATCAGGAATTAATCAGGATCAGTATTAATCAGGAATTCCACTTCTAGGTATGTATCTACAAGGAATGAAAACAGGGTGTCACAAAGATATACTCCCAAGTTTATTACAGCATTATTCACAACCTAAGTGCATATCAATTGATGAATAGAAAAATAGGATGTGATATATACAGATGAATATAAATATATATGAATATATAAATATATAGGATGAATGGATAAATAGGATATGACCATATATATAATATCCTCTATATATTAATTATATATATATATATATATATATATATATATGATATTATTCACCCATGAGAAAGGACATTTTGCTGTTTGCAATATGTATGGAACTTGAGGACATTATGCTAAGTGAGATAAGTCAGACAAATACTATGATATATCACTTACATGTGGGATATAAAAAAAATTTAGAATTCCAAACTTTTAAAAACAGAAAATAAGATGGTGTTTACCAGCGGTGGGGGATGGGCAATGGGACAGGTGTTGTTTCAGGGTACAAATTTGCAACAAGTAGTAAATAAGTCTTAGAGATCTAATGTACAGTATAGTGAATATAGACAATACAATCATATTATAATAATCAAACTTGCTGAGAGACTTGATCTTAATTATTACCATCACTGAAAAGTAATGATAATTATACAGTAGGATAGAGGTGCTAATTGTTGCTATAATGGCAATCATATTGCTATATATGAATGTATCAAATTAACATGTATGCACCTTAAATTTACACAGCATTATATGTCAAATATATTTCAATTAACAAAAAACCAGCGACTTAAATGGATTGGATTTCCAATATGGTAATTAATGAGGATAGCATCATTGCAGACAGGTAAAGGAGATACTTGGAGGTTTATGAGGTCTTGTGATTCTCACATGTGTGCACTAAATATAAAGACGATTGTTTTTAAATTGGTTTCGCTTTGGTGTTTCAGACAATATTTTGAAGACTTAATTTTCTTAGAGTAGTTTTAGGTCCACAGAAAAATTCAGAGGAAGGTACAGAAACTCCCCATATGTGCCTTCCTCCCACACATGCACACCCTTCCCCAGTAACATTCCCTACCAGAGTAGTACATTTATTAAAATTGATGATTCTATATCGATACCATCATAATCACCCAAAGTCCATAGTTTACCTTAGGGCTCACTCTTGGTATTGTACATTATATGGTTTTGGACAAATGTATAGTGACATGTGTACATCACTGTGGTGTCACAAAGAGAGCTTTCACTACCTTTAAAAATCCTCTGTGCTCCCCCTATTTATCCTTTAACCAGTTTAAAGCAAAATTAAAAAATTAATGTTTATTTATTTCTGAGACAGAGGGGGACAGAGCAGGAGTGGGGGAGGGGCAGAGAGAGCGGGAGACACAGAATCCAAAGCAGGCTCCAGGCTCTGAGCTGTCAGCACAGAGCTCGACGTGGGGCTCGAACTCACAGACTGTGAGACCATGACCTGAGTCCAAGTCAGACGTCCAACCGACTGAGCCACCCAGGCGCCCCAAAAGCAAATTTTTAAAGACCAAAATTAACCAGTGATACTTATTTCTACATTTTTATTAAGTGAGATATTATTCCTAGTGTTAGCCTTCTCATCAGAGATGCCTCTGTAACACTGAAAAGCTCAACAATACTGAAAAGTATTATTTGAGGAAATCACCTCTGGGTCAGAATTGTCCCAGTCATCAACTGTTCCTCAGTTCCTGTATAAGCAGGGTTCCTACCAGTGACTGTGGGTGCTATAGACTTGCTTCTGAAAGAGCTACTACATAAACAAAAACAAAAGGTAAAAATAGATGAATGTCAATCATTATGTACAAAACTGTTGGCGAAAACACAAAGTAGGCAATTAAAGATGGTTTCATAGAGGAAAGAGTTTGCGTGAACCCAAAGAAAAAGGATAGTCATGATGAGAGAAGTTTGAGGAGGTGCAAAGGGAAGAGTAAAGTCACAAATGTAAGAAGGTCACCAAAATAACCTAGAAGCAAACAGCCATGGGTTTGGATGGACTAAGGATGCATAAAAGCATATGGGGAGGGGGGATATTTTCCAGGGCCAGTCCTGATACACTACTTGATTTATGTCCTTGAGCATGGAGAACCATGGAAAGATATAAGCATGAGAGTGATGCAGCGACCATGATCTTGGGCAGGAGGATGGATGGATGTTTCAGCACTTCATGGAATAGTTTGAGGATACGAGAGACCGGAGGCCCAGAGAACTTTTCCAAGGGAGGGGTACGAGCAGTGCCAATTTTTTTGAGTTTACAGAGTTTCAGGTGCTAGAGGGTCAGTTAGGCATGAATGGATGACAGGTGGAAATGTGAAGCCAACAGAGAGGAGAAAGACTAAGGAAGAAAGAAGCAGGGGTCACCTGCTGTGTAAACAGGAAGCCAGGCAGGAAGTGGCCAGCCAGCAGACCCAAGCCTTTCTCTATTGGCTGAAAGAAGAGAAAGCAGTGAGGATGGATGGATGTGAAACTGACAGAGAGGCAGAAAACAGAGAACCTGGCTCATCCAGTCCCAGAGTACAAGAAAGGGTGGTGATGGATCATTTTGGGTATAGAGGAGAAGGAAAAATGAAAGAAACCTTTGACTTGGATGTCCCCGGAGACCATCCAGAAGGCAGTTTCATTTGAGTGGTGAGAACAAAAGCGCATTTCAAGGAACTGAGGGATGATTCAATACATGGTTTCCTCAGAAAAAGACATGTATAGTAAAACAGTTCATTGGCTTTGTGTGCTTTTTTAAAAAATTCAGGGTGATTACAGTAATAGTATTATGGAAATTAAATATAAGTTTAAATTGATATTTTAACACAGTGTCTTAACACTGACTTTTCATCTGAATTTAGGAAATAATTTTGGGTACCAATTACATACTGAACACCGGGCATAAAGAAATGTAAAGAGGTTGGTGCTCCAGGAGCATCAAGAAAAAGAGGGAGACATTAAACACATTACAGTGTGACAGTCCACCACGTGCAGTCATTTAGGGTTGTAAACAAGCCACACGTATAAGAGAATGACTCACTTTATTGAGATGAGTGGCGGGAATGAAAGTTTGGGGGGAACAGAAAAGATTTTTTTTTTCTGAAAAAAATCTCACCTTACCTGGATCTTAAAAGAAAAATAGTTTCCAACCAGAAAAGGGAACAAAGATGGTTCAGATCTCTGCAACTGACTAAATTGGGTGGGTTCAAAGAAATTAACTCAAATTTAACTCAATTTACTAACTCATAAAGTGAGGGAGTCATCTTTATTGCTTACGATCCTTCGTTTAGTCATCAACAAGTATTTGCTATTTACTATGTGCCAAGCCCTGAGTTAAGTGCTAGGCATTTGGCAAATGCAATGAGAATCAAGTGGGGAAAAAAAAAACATTACAAAATATTTTATTTGGGCTCAGGACAAAATGAAAAGGATCTGTCATTATTCGTAATAGGAATGCAAGTGAATGAAACAATGCAGGAAATTAAGGAAATGATAAGCAGCCAGTGGTGCTAAAGAATAGGAAGAATGTATAGTACACCTGAGATGATAGGTGGTCGGGCTGTGCTTAGGACCAGAGGAGAGAGAGGCAGGAAAGAGATGAGACAGGAGCCAGATCATGAAGGATCTCTGAAGGGTTTGAACTTTATATTACAGGGAAAGGGAACAAGAAGAGGATTTTTCAGCAGGGACAAGATGTGATTCCATTTGCATTTTAGAAGACCAAATAGTATGCTCTTCTAATTCACTAAGGTGTTTAATATGATTGGAGTACTAGATTTGCAAAGTTGATAAGTAATCTTGATTCTATCTGTTGAACGAGCATGTGCTGAGGATCTGCTGTTTGCCAGGCATCATTCTGAGCTCTGAGGATGCAGAAATGAATAAAATGCGTTCTGCTCTAAAAGAAATCCAGCCCATTGAGTGAGGCAGTTGTATACATAGATAATTGCCTATCGTAGAACACATGCAATAATAAAGATATGTGCTGGGCATGAATGTTTCACAACACTGGAAAACATCAATAAAAACCAAAAGATAATCATATACTTTAACATTTGTTTGTAAGAAGTTCACAAATGGGTAGATTTCAAAAATGCCAAAAGAAAAATGTAAAATAAACTTATTTCTACACCTCCTGAAAAAAATATTATTATGTAGGGACACAGAATGAGTATGACCGAGTTTTCTTGGAACTCCCCTTTTTGGAGAATAGGGATAATGTTTACTCCCATAGTATTTCACATAGGTTTGATAAATATAATTAAAGAATGTCTGTCTACATTAGGAAGGACTGATTCCAGGTTTTGACCTGAAATACAAAGCATGATCATTTCAAACATTAATTTTAATAAAGTGACAGTTGCTTCTTAATGAAACTTTCATTAAGGAACCATGTTCCCAAGTCATGTAGTAACTTTTAATGAGTGAGAAAGTAAATGGGGATTGATTTACTATTTACTATTTGTACTGGTAGTTCTTATTTAACACTTATATTGGAGCTTATATTTAATATTACATTTTTTAAATCTGTTTTCCATTTTATACATCATTTACCATTTATTGATCCCCTCCTGTCAGCCAAGTATTATGTTGACAGTTATAAATGCAAGGGTGAAAAAGACAGAGGTGGTCCCTGTTTCTCAGAGGCTGGTTGGGTCAGGTTGTTCATCAGAGAGAAGTTGAAGGCAGGATAAGAGGACATGCTGTGGTAGGAGCACTAGGAGAGACATTGATTGGGATTTGGGGAGTCAGGACCTCCTTTGTGGAAGAAATAAACATCTAAGTAAGAAACTGAAGAATAAATAGGAGCTAGACAAAAGAGAAGCCTTGTATTCTGTGCTGAAGGACTGGTTCCAGGCAGACACTTAGAGAAAGACAGAGCATGGCAGGTTTGAGGAGCTAAAAGAACTTCAGTATGACAGGATTTTGGAGTATAGGGGGACATAGTGGTAGAGATAAGTCTGAAAAAGGAAACAGAGCCATATTTCAAAATCTTTTGTAAATTACGTTTATTAATTTGGACAGTGTCACTATAGAAGTCATTAATTGGGCTAAGATCTTCATTTTTAGGATATCTTAGTCTGTTGAGTCTGAACCTGGATGAACCAAGGTAGAGTCAAGATAATCTCCACTACCTTTGAAATAATCTAAGCAAGGGATTTTGGTGACCTGGTTTCTATCATGAGGACCTGGGTGGATGGTAGTGCACATCACTAAAGTAGGTCTCTGTGTAGATGTTGCTGTCCCCTGAGAGCTGTTTGACATCCATTTTTGGGATATTTGCCTTTCTTCTTCACGCTCCCATAACACTTTTGGTTCCTCCTACTCCAGTGCCTAAGAAGTATGTTTAAATTTCAGCATTAGTGCTTAACACTCCCTCTGATGAAACCTGAGTTCCAGCCATTTTAATACTGTGTTTGAACATGAACTTCCTTCACTCAGAATATTCACTGTGTCTGCTTTCCTCATTCTACCCAATTTCAGCTCCCCAATTGCCCCCCCAACCCTGCACACGCATGCGTACACACACACACACACACACACACACGCATACTTCTTTGACCTGGTGTACATCTATTACCTATGACTGGTTCAGGTATGTGAAATCTTCCCTGATAATAATGACTGTAACTAGCTTCTTCTGTCTCTTAGAACTGGTATATAGTTCTATACAAATTACATTAGATTCTGAATATAGGTTGTATATTTTTCTCCTATGTTGAACCAGAGAAGAAATGTACAATAAAACCTTGGTTTGTGAGCATAATTCATTCTGGAAACATGCTTATAATCCAAAGCACTCATATATCAAAGCGAATTTCAAGAACCATTGGCTCAGTTGTGATCATGTGACATTCTGCTACTTGTTATGCAACACATCACTTGCTTATCAAATCAAGATTTATTAGAACTGTTTTCTAGTCTTGTGGAACACTTGCATAACAACTTACTCGTAATCCAAGGTTTTACTGTATATCATCCATCTCTGAGGCGTTAGCACTTAGTGCAATTTCTCACAAGTGTATATTGAATCAGACTGGCTGGAAGATGGCAAAGTGTATGTTGTTCTTAGCTAATATTGTATATATGGAAAGAAAAAATAAAGATGAGGGCAATTAGTAGGGATTATCTGATAGGAAGAACTGTAGTGAGATATGAGAGAATTTAGTTATCATCTACAGTGCTAAAGAAGTAGTGCTTGGGAATACTAACTTTCTCAGGTATATTTAGGAAGAATTCAAGTAAAAAAATGTATTGAAGTGTACCTTGCTATGCTAAAAATAATTAAGCTTTCTGAACCATCTATCTTATAGTAACTAGGAATAACTGAACTAAAATAATTTTTGTGCTGACATTCTTTTTTTTTCATTTTTAATTATTTTATTTTATTTTTGAGAGAGAGAGAGAGAGAGAGAAAGAGACAGAATGCCAGCAGGGGACGGGCAGAGAGAGGGAGACACAGAATCCCAAGCAGGCTCCAGGCTCCAAGCTGTAAGCACAGAGCCGGACATGGGGCTCCAACCCATGAACCGCGAGATCATGACCTAAGCCAAAGTCGGATGCTTAACTGACTGAGCCACCCAGGCACTCCTGTGCTGACATTCTTGGCCTGCCTATTCTTGTCCTAATTTATAAAGTCAAAAAATTGATTTTTTTCTTTAAATTTAGCTTATTATTTTTTCTGTGAGGACTTTACATTTCCTAATTTAAGTTCTTTACATTGTGTTTTAGCTATATTTGTTATATTCAGGTTTATAGCTCCTTAATATTAGGAGATAAATTCAGTATCAAATCACATTCTCCCTCAAAGCCATTGTTGAATTTTAAGAACTTCTTTATTATGACAGCATTGTCACTATTACTGAGTACAGAAAATAGAAATTAGCATTCCATCATGTCTGCGGAGGAGTTTCTGGGCACTGAGAATGATATAGATATTATCTTTCCCCCAAAAAGGAGCACACATTGTCAAGTGTTCACACTGTCTTGAATTTTAACCCCTTGGGATTCTATGATTTAATTTGGATATCGTGCCAAATCTGAAGCGTGTTCTCGGGACTTTCAGATTTTGATCCAATTATGGTGGCAGATCTCTCCCTATTTTCTCTTATCAAGACTGAGACAGGCTGACATATTCAACAAAAATTTTGCCAGAGATTAGTGGAAAATAAAGAAATAGTAATAGGGAAAAAGACTAGTATAAAAACCAATATCTGGAGGGCAAGTATGTATAATGTTTTGTTTGTAGTTGAAACCTAACTACCCAGCACAGTGTTGAGATCAACGTTAAATATAGTCTATGTTTTAAATAAATTCTGGAATTGAGTTAATCTACAGTAATTACCAAAGATCTGGCTGTATTTTATAGGCACTTTTGCCTGGTTTCTTGGTCTTCCAGCAATTGACCAACTATTGAGCAGGTTGACTTGAGGGGCCATACTATAGTTTTGGAATTGTATTATTTATGGACAGTCAGATTAAATACCAAATGCCTGATCATGTCTCCAAAACTATTTCTTATCTACCTAATTTACATTTCTTGCCTGAGAGATGTTCTAGCCAATATGGCAATTGAATTATCTTTATCCTATAATGAAAGATAGATTTGACTTTTTGTTTTAGTTGTAAATACTTGGTAGTAACCGCTTGGTCCAGAGATACATTTTGCCCAGGTTCAGTAGAAAAAATGATCAATTAAAAGGTGTGTCCCAAGCATGGGTTAGGAGAGTAGGAGCATCTTTGCCAGTCCTGAGATAACCCTATTCAGCTTAAAATTATCATCATCATCTGACTCTGAAACATCTGGTTTCAGTTCACATACTTACATCACACTCACCACACTCAAGATAATTATCAACAATCATTAATCTATAATGATAAGTCCATGATAACACTAGTTAGTAAACATTACTCAGAGTTGCCCTAGACAATTCTCAGATATTTTTTTGTGTTATAGTATATTTCTTAGTGTGTCATATCCATAGTAAATATTTAGAACTCTTATGCCTATTAAGACACAATAAGATAAAAGGAAAATTAGCATTTTCTAAATCAGTTTCTAAAAAAAAATGATGAGGGAATATGTACTTATTTAAATTCTCTGTGATTAATTTCTTTTATTTCAGTATAGTTGGCACACAATGTTAGATCAGTTTAAGTTGTAAAACCTAGTGATTCAGTTTCTCTACACATTATGGTATGATCGTGACAAGTGTAGCCACCATCTGTCACCGTACAATGCCAGCACAGCATTGACCATGTTTTCTATGTTGTGTCTTTTATTCCCATGCCTTATTTACTCCATAACCGGAAGCCTGTATCTCTCACTCCCCCCCCCCCCATTCATTTTTTTCCCATCTTCCTAACCTCTTTTCTCTGGCAACCATTAGTTTGTTCTTTGTATTTATAGGTCTGATTCTGTTTGTGTTTATTCATTCATTGGCAACAGCATGGATGAACCTAGAGAGCATTATGCTAAGTGAAATGTCAAACCAAGAAAGACAAATACCATATGATTTCACTCATATGTGGAATCTAAGAAACAAAACAAATGGATAAATTCTCTGTAGTTTAAATACAATAAAAATGGTGGATTTGGAGTACGTGTTCTCTTCAACTCAAAAATCCCCTGTACAAAATCCACCTTATGATTTCTGAAGGCAGGTTAGCAAGCATTTCAAGAAAACTGTGTCTTTCCTCTCCATATTCTTTTACATTCCACTCAAAAGTGTACCATTATGAAAAATGTCAATGAAACATGTGGAAGAGAAGAAAGAGTGAGCAGGAAAATAAATATTTGTCAAGGGCCAACCGTATGATGGGCATAGTGCCGTGTAATGTAGTAAACCTGTGAAAGTTTTCTCTCTACAGATCCTCTGCAACACATATCCCATTCATCATTCATTCAGTCAATTGGCAAGTAATCAAACATTTATTAATCACTTATTGTGTGGAAATACTGAACATGCATGCATTTTTAGGTGTGTTTCATCAATAAAACATGAGCTCTTTAAATTTGATATATTTGAAAAATGATGTACAAAATAAAACCATCTGTATGCTTGTCTCCTTGTTTGTGACGTAGTATTTTTCTCTTTTCCAAGTCAGTTTATTTAGGATTTCATAATAAGAAACCAAGTTTTCTCCAAAAATTGTGAAATAGGTGGAAAAATAGTTTTGTTAATAGTTTTGTTAAAACTTAAATAAACAATGTAACTTTACACTTTAAGGAACTAGAAAAGATACCAAGTTAAGCCCAAAGTTTGTAGAAGAAAGGAAATAACAAACAGAGTAGAAATAAATGAAATAGAGACCAGAAAATAATGAAACCAAGAGGTGGCTTTTTGAAAACATAAACAAAATTGAAAAATTTTTAGCTTCTCTAAGAAAAACAAAGAGAAGACTCAAAATCTGAAAGAAGAAACATTACAACTTATACTACAGCATTTCTCTGATACCAAAGCCAAATAAGAACATTATAAGAAAAGGAAACTACGGGCCAATATCCCTGATGACTATAGATGCAAATATTTTCAACTAAATATTAGCAAAATGAATTCAACAGCACATTGAAAGGATCATACACCATAGTCAAGTGAGATGTATCCTTGAGATGGAAGGTTGGTTCAATATATACAAATCAACAAATGTGTTATATCACATCAGTGGAATGAAAGATAAAAATAATATGATAATCTCAATAGATGCAAAAAAAGCCTTTGACAAAAAAACCCATTCATTATAAAATTGCTGAACAAATTGGGTATGTAAGGAACATACCTGAACATAATAAAAGAGCATATATGACATACATACAGCTAACGTCATACTCAACAGTGAAAATTTGAGAGCTTTCCCCCTAAATCACAACAAGACAAGGGTACTCATTTTACCACTTCTCTTCAACATAGTACTGGAAGTCTAGCTGGAGCAATCAGGGAAGAAAAAGAAATAAGAGGCATCCAAATCAGAAAGGAGGAAGTAAACTTCTTTTTTTTTTTTAAGACGGCATGATCTTAGATGTAGGAATGCTAAATGCTCCACCAAAAAACTGTGAATTCAGTGAATTCAGTAAAGATGCGGATACAATGTTTACATAGAGCAATTATTGTATTTCTATACACTAACAGCAAAATAACTAAAAATAAAACAATCCCATTTACAATAGCATCGAAACGGTAAAATATTTACGAATATATTTAACTATGGAGGTGAAAGATCTATACACTGAAAACTATAATACATTGATGAAAGAAATTGAAGACACAAATAAATGGAAAAATATTCTGTGTTTGTGGAAGAGAAAAATCAGTATTGTTAACATGACCATACTACCTAAAACCATGTATAGATTCAAAGCAATCTCTATCAAAATTCCAGTGGCGTTTTTCACAAACATAGGGAAAAAAAGATATTATAAGATGTGTATGGAACCCAAAAGACTGAATAGGTAAAGCAATCATAAGGAAGAAGAAAACTGGAGGTATCACACTTCCTTGTTTCAAACTAGACTACAAAGTTATAGTAATCAAAACAGTATGTTACTGGAATAAAATAGATGTAGATCAATGAAACAAAATCAAAAGGCCAGAAATAAACTCCATATATATGGTCAATTAATATTTGACAAGAAAGCTTATGCTTAATGAAGAAATGATATAGCTTCTTTAATAAATCATGCTGGGAAAACTGGACTATTGCATGCAGAAGAATAAAATTGGATCCCTATCTTATGCAACTCACAAAAATTAACTGCAAATGGTTGAAGACTTAAACATAAGATCCAAAACCAAAAAATTCCTAAAAGAAAACAAGGGAAAAGCTACTTGACATTAGTCTTGGCAACAGTATTTTGGATATGACACAAAAAGCATAAGCAACAAAAGCAAAAATCATTGAATATTTCAATGTCAAACTAAAATGTTGCTTAACAGCAAAAGAAACAATCAACAAAATGAAAGGCAACATACAGAACAAGAAAAAATACTTGCCAATCATATATCTGATATGGGGTTTATATCCAAAATATATTTAAAAAAAAAAAACTCGCACAACTCAATAGTAAAAAACAAACCAAAAAAAAAAAAAAAAGACTAATAAGTGAGTAGAAAAACTGAATAGATTTTTCCCAAAGAAGATATACAAATGGCCAATGGGTACATGAAAAGATGTTCGACATCACTAACCGTCAGGGAAATGCAGATCAAAACTACCATGAGATATTAGCTCCCATCTATTAGAATGGCTCTTATCAAAAAGACAAAAACTAACATGTGCTGGTAAAGATGTGAAGAAAAGGAAACCCTTGTGCACTGTTGGTAGAAATGTAAATTGATAGGGGCACCTGGGTGGCTCAGTCAATTAAGCAACTGACTTCGGCTCAGATCATGATCTCACGGTTCGTGAGCTCGAGCCCTGCGTCAGGCTCTGTGCTGATGGCCTGGAGCCTGGAGCCTGCTTTGGATTCTGTGTCTCCCTCTCTCTCTGCCCCTGCTCATGCTCTGTCTCTCTTGCTCTCAAAAATAAATAAACATAAAAAAAATTTTTAAAAAGAATGTTAAATTGATAAAACCATTATGGAAAACAGTATGGGAGTTTCTCAGAAAGTTAAAAATAGAACTACCATGTGATCCTGCAATTGCACTTCTAGGTATATATCCAAAGGAAATAAAATCAGGATCTTGAAGAGATATCTACACTTCCATATTCACTGCAGCATTATTCACAATAGCAGAGATAATAAAAGAACCTAAGGGTCTGTCAACATATGAATGGATAAAGACGGTGTGTCTGTATATAAGTACATATGTATAATTGAGCCATGAGAAAGAAGGAAATTCTGCCACTTGTAGCAAATGTATGGTATCATTGATTTAAAAAGCCCAGCTCATAGAAACAGACAGTAGAATCGTGGTTAACAAGGGCTGGGGTTCAGGGAAATGGAGAGATGTTGGTCAAAAAGGACAAACTTTCAGTTATAAGTTGAATAAGTTTTGGGGATCTAATGTATAGCATGGTGATGACCGTTAACATACTTGAAAATCACTGAAGAGTAGATCTTAAATGTTTTCACCATAAAAAAAAAAGAAATGATGTACTTGTGAACTAACCCTACTGTGGTAGTCATATTAACATTATACACCTTAAACATACATAATATTGTATGTCAATTATATCTCAATATAGAGGGAAAAAAGAGAAACCCTATACCATTAAACTATGACTTTCTATCTCTCTATTTCTCTCAGCCCTCAGCAACCATCAAACTACTTTTATGGCTCAGTAGATTTCCCTATTCTGGATTTGCATGTAAATGAAACGATGTAATATGTGGTCTTTGTGATAGGCTTCTTTCATTTAGGATAATACTTTTAAGGTTCATCCTTGTTTTAGCATGTATTAGTATTTCATTCCTTCTTATGACCAAATAATATCTCGTTGCATGGATATACAATGCTACATTTTGCTTAGCCATTCATCAACTGATGCACTTTTGAGTTTTCTCCTTTTGTCTATTATGAATAATGCTGCCGTAAGCATATGTGTACAAGCTTTGTGTAGACATATGCCTTCATTTCTCTTGGACATACATTTGGAAATAGTATTGCTGGCTTGTCATATGGTAACTCTATGATTAACCCTTGAGGTATTGCCATACCTAAATTGTGTGTATCATTTTACATTTCCAGTAGGGTATATGAGGGCTCTGAGTTCTCCATATCCTCACAAACACATGTTATCGGATTTTTTTATTCTACCCATTTAGTAGGTATGAAATGGTATCTCATTGTGCTTTTGGTTTGCATTTCTCTGTTGAGTAATAGTGCCAAGCATCTTTTCATTGGTTATTTGTATGTCTTTTGTGGGGGAAGTGTCTATTTAGATCCTTTGACCTTTATTTGAAGTTGGGCTATTTGTCTTTTTATTAAAAAGTTGTGTAAGCTTTTTGTATGTTCTAGATACAAGTGTCTTATCATATACAGCATATGACTTGCACATATACTCTCTGGGGTCTTTTCATGTTCTTGATAGCACCCTTTGAATCACAGAAGATTTAATTTTGATGAAATCCAAGTTATCTATTTTTCTCATATTGCTTATGTTTCTTATGTCATATCTATGAGTCCATTGCCAAATACAAAGGCATGAAATTGCTTTCCCCTATGATTTCTTCTGAGTTTTATAGTTTTAGCTCTTTTCTCCAGTTGTCTTAGCACCATTTGTTGAAAAGAGTGTTCTTTTCTCATTGAGTGGTTTGGCACCCTTGTTGAAAATGAGTTGACAGTAAGCGCATGGGTTTATTTCCGGGTTCTCAATTCTATTCCATTCACTTCAGTGTCTATCCTATGTCATTACTACATTATCTTGATTACCACAACTTTGTGGCAAGTTTGGAAACTGGGAAAAGTGAGTACTCCCATTTTGTTCTTCTTTTTCAGAATTGACTTGCCTATTCTGGGCTCCTTGCAATTCTGCATACATTTTAAATCAGCATATTAATTTCTAAAAAAAATTCAGCTTGGATTTGGGTAATAATTTCATTGAATCTGGAGATCAATATGGGAAGTATTGCCATCTTAACAATTTTAAGTATTCTAATTTATGAAGAGGGTATTTTTTCTTGTATATTTAGTTTATTTCAAAAATAGTTTGTACATTTCAGAGTATAAGGTTTACACTTTTTCGTTAAATGTATTCTTAAGTATTTTATTCTTTTAGATGCTTTTGTAAACGTAATTTCTAAAAGTTTTGTATCTGGTTTGTTCATTGCAACTTTACAGAATACTATTAACTTTCGCACTTGGATCTTATATCCTGAAAACTTGCTGAACTAAGTTTTCAGTTTTAATAGAGTTTTAAGAGATTCCTTAGAAATTTTTACATACAAAAGCATTTCAACTGCAAATAAGGATAGTTTTACTGCTTTTCTAATCTTGATACTGTAATTTATTTCTTAAATAAAATTGCTGTAGCTAGAACCACATTTATGGTTAAAAGTGACTACATTTATGAACAGAAATGACAAGAGTGTATAGATCCTTGTTTTGGTCCTGATCTTTATTAAAGAATCCATTCTTTCACCCTTCAGTTAGCTGTTAGCTATGGGTTTTTGTACACGTCTCTTCTGAGGTTGATGAAGTCCCCTACTCTTCCTACTTGGTTGGATTTTTCTAATGAAAGAGCGTTGGACATTGTCAAATGCTTTTTTGGGTATCTATTGAGTTGATTTTATGGTTTTTATTTCTCATTCTATTGATATGATTAATTGCTTTTCAGATGTTAAGCCGACTTTATATTTCTGAGATAAATTTCGGTAGATCATGGTGTATAATTTTATTGACATGTTGCTGGATTTGGTTTGCTGGTATTTTGTTGAGGATGTTTATATCCATATTCATGAGATATCAGCTGCAGTTTTCATTTCTTGTGATGTCTTTGCCTGGCATTCAGACGAAGGTAACACTGGGAAGTGAAGCCATAGGAGCGTGGGCCTTCCTTCGTAGGTAGTTTTGATTAGTAATTCAGTATGTTTACTTTTTATAGGTCTATTCGGATTGCTTATCCTTGACTCAATTTAAGTATTTTGTGTATTTCTAGGAATCTTCCCATTTCATCTAAGTAATTTGTTAGCATACAATTATTTATTTATTTTAATCTTTTTTATTTCTGTGAGGTCAGTAGTGGTGACCCCTGATGCATTTATGTTTGTCATTTGAATCTTCTTTTCTTTTTTCTTTGTCAGTCTAAGTAACAGGCCATCGATTATGTTGATGTTTTCAAACAGCCTTTTGGTTTCATTCATTTTGTCTATTGTTTGACTATTTTCTATTTAATCAGTTTCTGCTCTCACTTTTGTTATTTATTTCTGTTTCCTTGCATTAGGTTTTATCTTTTTTCCCCAGTGTCTTAAGGTAGAAGGTTAGGTTATTGGTTAGAGATCTTTATTCTTTTTTTTTTTTTTAATATAAGTTTTTACAATTGCTCTCTAAGCACTGCTGCTTTAGCTGCATACCATGTTTGGGTAAGTCATCTCAAAATATTTTTTAACTTCCCTTTGATTACTTCTTTGACCAGTTGGTTATTTAGAATTGGATTATTTAATTTCCACACATTTGTGAGTTCACCACATTTCTTTTTGTTATTGATTTCTAATTTCATTCCATTAAGATCAGAGAACAATTTTTTTACTTATTTCAAATTATTTATATTTATGGATATATGCTTTTTGGACTAGTATATGGACTATTCTGGAGAATGAGCCACATGCACTTCAGAAGAATATATATACCACTGTTGTTTGGCGAAGTATTCTGTTGATGTCAATTAGATCTAGTTGGTTTATAGTGTTGTTCAATCTTCTATTTCCTTTTTGATCTTCTGCCTAGTTGTTCTACCTTGATTGAAAGTGAGGCATTGAATTCTCCAAGTATGATCCAACTATTATTGTTATATCTTCCTGATGGATTGACCCTTTTATCTTTGTAAAACACCTCTCATTTACTCTAGTAGTATCTTTGTAGTAGTATCCTAAAAAGTCTATTTTGTCTGATGTTAGTATACTCACTCTAGCTTTTTTGTGCTTCTTGTTTTCATGATACATCATTTTCCATTCTTGTAATTTCTATCTCTTTCTATCTTTGAATCTAAAACATGTCTCTTCTGAAAAATATTTAGGGTGGTCCAGTTGGTTAAGCATCCAACTTCAGCTCAGGTCATGATCTCGTGGTTCATGAGTTTGAGCCCCACGTTGGTCTCTGTGCTGACAGCTCAGAACCTGGAGCCTGCTTCAGAATCTGTGACTCCCTCTCTCTCTCCCCCTCCCTTGCTCATGCTCTGTCTCTTTGTCTCTCAAAAAAAAATGTTAAAAAAAATTAAAAAAAAATAAAAGTTTAAAAAATGAAATGTGTCTCTTTTAAATAGCATATAGTTGTATGTTACTACTTTCTTTTTCTTTGAATCCAGTCTCATAAACTTTGTCTTTTAATTGGGTTATTTAATGAATTCACATTTAATGTTATTATTGATGTTGTTGGATCTATACCTGCCATTTTGCTTTTTGTTTTCTGTATGCTTCGTGTCTTTTTTTGTTCTTTTATTTCTTCTTTACTGTTTTCTTTTGCATTGAATAAATATTTTTAATATAGTATTTTAACTTCTCTAATGATTTATTTTTGTTCTTTTTTAAGAAAAAGTAGTAGTTGTTGTTCCAGGTCTTATCATGTATCTTAAATTTACTGGCATCAGCTTCAGATTTATATTAACTTACTTCAAGTGATAAATAGAAATAGTATTCCTATATAGCTCTATTCTCTTTTCCTCTTTTTTATATTATTGTTACATTATGTCTATAAACATAAAACATTGCTATAATTACTACCTTACGTAATCTTACCACTTTTAAAGAATATGAGAATGGAAAGGAGAGCCAGTATATATAGTGTTTCCTATATTAACCTTGTTTATCTTTTCTGGCTCTCTTCCTTTGTTCCTCTGGACTCAAGGCTGGTGTCATTTTCCTTAGCCTAGTAGAGCTTTGCTTCCATCCACCTCCTTTGTGCTATTATAGATATCCCCTACTTTGTGAAAGTTTGCATTTCACCACTTCACTTTCATGAAAAACTTACCTTAGTACCCACCTTCACTAACTGAAAGAAATCTAAAGAGAATTTTCTCTTTTGTGTAAAAAGGCAAAAAATGAAGATAGCATTCAGCATTTGTTTTTCAGCAAGCTGTGTTAGAGGCACACACACCCTGAGCAACAAGCATGCACTACCAAGCTTCTTTCCTGGGAACTGCACTCAGTATTCTCAGCATCAAGCCATCATAGCTTTGAACTCTGTCTGTGAGCATGTGTGCTTTATTTAAATTTATTATTCATTTTGAAATAATTTTTTTTTGATTCCTAGGAACTCTCATCATATCTCTTAGGTTAAGTTTGTATATGACCAAGATCCAGTACAGATGGGATAGGAGAGCTAGGTCAAAACTCAACTTCAAAGAAAGCTAACATTCCTTTGTAGATTGCATTTTGTAGAGAAAGAGCATTGCTCTTATCAGGAATATTTTGTAGGGCTAATCATTTATAAAACAAAAAAGAAAACTAAGCAAATATGAGGTTAAGTGGAATTATTAAATTGTTAAATGCATTTTTAGGGCAATATCTCAATTTATTCTACATCACCACAAATTTTGAGCTATAAAAGAAAAATAGACTTGAGGTTAAGAATTCAAAAAGATTTTATTTAATTATAAATAAAAACTTAAAATTATGCAAACGCTAAGTACAATTTCAAGTTAAGTAGATTCAAATGAAGAGAAAATAGATTTTCATAGGAAAGCAAGTATTCTCATGTCGATTTTAGAGTATTTTTCATTAACATTCTCCTATTAACATTTATAGAAGATTTATGCATGCACTGATGGGAGAATTAACCTCTGAATCTGTAATGTCAAGTGTTCTCCATAAAAAGCTTACAGATATCTGCTTAAAGAATTTGGCTGTTTACAATTAGAGATGACAGTACTAATTTTACAAAAATGATTTTATTAATTTTACTTGCAGATGTGTCAAATGTGCAAAAACCTAGGACTTAATTTTGTCTCAGTTTATGTCTCCATAGATACCTATCCATTTATGGTATAGACTTCAGTTTAACTGGAGCAGTACTGTCCAGCAGAAATTTCTGTGATGATGACCATGACCTCTACTGTCCAGTATGGTAACCACTGGCCATGTGTGGCCATTGAGCATGGGAAATATGGCTACTATGACTAAAGAACTTGATTTTTAATTTTAGTTAATTTAATTGTAAATAGACTCATGTGGCTAGAAGCTATTTTATTAAGCATCACAGAACTAAAATAATTAATGGTAATTCTACCCTATACATTCGTTTATTCTGTACCTATTTATATTCCTTCCTCCAGACACACACAGACTAACACTGACCATCACCCACAATTGTAAAAAAATAAATGCTATGTTATTATTTCAGTTTTAAAATAACAAGATGGGATTAATAGTTATATTATTTTTTATTGAATAATACATTTTATTTATTTATTTACTTATTTATTTGTTTTTTTAAATAATTTATTGTCAAGTTAGCTAACATACAATGTATATAGTGTGCTCTTGGCTTTGGGTGTAGATTCCTGTGATTCATCACTTACATACAACATCCAGTGCTCATCCTAACAAGTGCCCTCCTCAGTGCTCATCACCCATTTTCCCTGCCTCTCTGCTCTTTCACCCCCATCAACCTTCAGTTTGTTCTCTGTATTTAAGAGACTCCTATGTCTGCTTCCCTCTCTGTTTGTAACTATTCTTTTTGTTTCCCTTCTCACATGGTGTTGAGTTTCTCAACTTCCACATATGAGTGAAAACATGATATCTGTCTTTCTCTGACTGACTTATTTCACTCAGCATAATCACCCATTATCTTACATTGCTCTACATTTCTTGGACATTTCATGTAGAAACTCACCCAAATAAAACTTTATAAATTAATGCATATTTTCATTTCAAATTTCAGTTTGCTTTAAAGGATGGTGCTGAAAATAAGAAAAAATAATCTAGTACATTTATCTGTACTCTTTAACAACCATTGGGATGATTAAGGCAGAATAATATTGCATCCTGGAGTATGTGAGCCAGATAGAGGAGGTATGGCTCTTGGTTGCATAGTTTGCTTATCAAAGGCATGATTCAGGCTAAGCTCTGTGCTATCTCTAAGAATTGGCTTGCTCAGGAAGAAGCAGTTTCTTCCCTACTCAGACAATAAGACATTGGTCTCAGGGAGGGCTGTGTTTAACTTATAGTGAAGAAAGGAAGGAAGCATATTCTCTTCTGCAAATATTAAAGTGACAGGATGTGCTTGCCATAAAATGGGAGGTTTCAGATATGGGGGAGTATAACCTATGTGAAAGATGTATAGCATAATAGGATGTTCAAGAGAATGAATGAAATATTTATATATTTATGCAGTGAACAAAAATGATTATAAGTATGGAAAATTAGCTGGCTTATATTTTCTGAAAGGAATTACTTTATAAAGCTGTTTTGATGCTGCTAAACTGATAACTTCAACCTCCCATTACCATTACAATACCTTATCGGATTTTTTTTTTTCCTTATACTTATCAATGTCTGAAATTATCCTGGTTAATTATCTCCTGGTTATATTCTTTTCCTGGTAGAAGATAGTCTCCCATGAGTATAGGATCCTTTGTTACACATTGTTATTAGATCTCTAGTTTTCAGAACAGTGCCTGTACATAGTAAGTGCCCAATAAATACTTTTTAAACAAAATAATTAGCTCATTTACATTGTTATGTTATTATAAGTGGGAAGAAAAAATGGCTAAATAGGTTGTACCTAACTTACTGGACACCGTATGTGATATTATACATCATAATCATGCCACAGCTATAATGAGGTATCAATACAGAAGTACCTGTAACATAGTTATTTTTATTTTGTCAAACACTTATATAAGTGCTTCTATAAATAATAATCAGAAATTATTCACTTTACTATTAACTCATTAATCATTAATTGTTATGCTTCCTTAATTGTTCCCTAAGACATTTGCTTTGGGTTTTATAACAATTTGACTTTAACCATTGAAATAGGCTGAGCATAAAAATGTCATCTACCCCGTGTCTGTACAAAAAGTAAACATTATTATAAGGTTAAGTGAATATTCTTAGTAGCTCTTTGCTGGATTAGGCACTATTCATGAAAACACATTCTTTTTGTCTGATTCCGTACAATAACCGTTTACAAACCTATTAATAGATCTTGTATTAAAAGTTATTTATCTATTGATTCAGCATCTAGCAAACTATCTTCATTGTGTTGTTTAGAGATATTGTGTGTTATGGATTTCTATTATTTCTCCTACCCAGCTGGTTCATAATTATTAACAGATGCTATCATTCATCACGCTAAGATGCAGTGTTGAATTGCAGCAAATCCTTTTACACCGATCAGTCTGTATTTTAGGCTTTAATTCAGGATGACTTTTGCCATTGGTTTTAAACGTGTAGTTCAAATAATTCTGATGGAGTTTTCCAAATTTTACTTGGTGCCCTTGTCTACAGAAAGGGAAGATGGTATGTATAGTGTAGGGGCTTTCAAAGTACTTTTCATTCTTAGCCTCTTACAGAATTTCACTATACAAAATGTATGTACCATGTGGTGTGTCTTCTTTTCCTTCCCCATAGTATGTATGTGTAGTTGCCTTAGTTGCAATTTATGTAAATCTCAATAATCATTCTTACTCTTCAGCTGGGTCCTAATCTACATCATCCATAGTGGTGGTTTCTCGTGGCCCCAAATCCATAATTATCTTTAGGTGGATGCTTCTTGAGTTTCAGTAGTCCACAATGAGCCTGGTACTCATGATCACAATGACTATGAAAGAGGGCTTCCTCCTACTAGTTCTCAATACCACCTATCTTGACTTTTCTTAAGTGAGCAGGGTTTCGCTGCATGGGCCATTTCCTGGGATGAGTTGTCTTTCCCTAAAGAAATGATCAAGATTCAAGTACATTCTTATGGTTAAGCATTTCATTCTTCTGGCATCCTCTGAAACTCTCCACCTCTATCTGGTTTCTTGGGCACTCCAGAAGAGGAGAGTATTCCAAAGGAGAAGAAGAGAGAGGTCTGATGATAACCTGTGTAAGATAGGAAAGGTGGGAAGAATAATATTGACAAATATCCATTTTACTTCTCTGGCTAAGGTCTTATTTGTCTCAGAAGTGTGAAGTGAATCAAACCTTGCTCCATGACCTTATTTCTCCCAAGTCCACTTTATGGTCTACATGAGAATTTTATATTTCACTCACAACATGTGGACCTTAATTTTTGATCTGGAAACCCAAGTCTTTATACGTAAGTGAGCATTTGCATCACTTGTATTGCCTGACCTCCTCCAGAAAAAGGCAAGAAATTAAGTTATTTCTTGAATAGAGTGGGGAAAGCAATTTAACTTCACTCTGATTTACTGATAAAAGAAGAAATCTTCTGCGGCTCCTGGGTGGCTCAGTTAAGCATCCGACTCTTGATTTCAGCTCAAGTCATGATCTCATGGTTCATGAGTTTGAGCCCCACGTTGGGCTCTGACAGTTCAGAGCCTGCTTGGGATTCTCTCTCTCCCTCTCTCTCTCTCTGCCCCTCCCCCATTTGTGTGCACCTGTGCTCTCCCTCGCTCTCAAATAAACTTAAAAAAAAAAGAAAAGCAGAAATCTTCTGATTTTACTATGCCTTGGACAATAGGGCAGTTTCAGGTCTCCCCAACTCAGCCTGCCTATTGTTGCCCACACGGGACAATAGTCTTTCCTCTAAGTGGCCTCTGGTGCATTGGTGGCTGGATGGAGATCACTAGTATCTAACCTGAAAGCTTGCTATAATCATGTGTTAGTTCCAGGGTTTTTTGTCAGTTCTTTCAGAATTTTACATAGGTGATCATGTCATTTGCAAATGTGTATACTTTTGTTTGAGTTTTTTTTTTTTTTTTTTTTTTTTTCGCCTTACTGCATTAGCAAGGACTTCTAGTAGAATGTTGAAAAGGAGTGGTGGGAGAGAACATCCTTGCTTTGTACCAGATCTTAGTGGAAAACTTTCAAGTTTCCCACCATTAAGTGTGATGTCAGCTGTAGGGTTTTGTTTTTGTTTTGTTTTTTTTACTGTCTTATCAAGTTGAGAACATTTCTCTCCATTCCTAGTTTACAGAGAATTTTTATCATGAATAGGTATTGAGCTTTTCAAATGCTTTTTCTGCATCTATTGATATGATTTGATTTTTCTTTTTTATTCTGCTGATGTAGATAGATTAAATTAATTGATATCTGAATGTTGAACCCATCTTGCAACCTGCTGTAACTCTCACTTTGTTTTGGTGTAAAACTTTTTAATACTTTTTTGGACCAAATTTGCTAATATTTTGTTGAGAATTTTTTTTCTCCATGTTCATAAGAGATACTGGTCTGTAGTTTTCTTTTAATGTTTTTGGTCTTGGTATTTGCATAATGTGGACCTCACAGAATGAGTTAGGGAATATGGTCTCTCTGCTTCTATTCTCTGAAAGTGAGTACAGAGAACTTGTATAATTTCTTCCTCAAATGTTTAGTAGAATTTACCAGTGAACCTATCTGGGCATCATTTTTTCTTGTGTGAGTTTTCACAGTGTCTTGCAAGGAATTGGTCCATCTCATCTATGTATTTGAATCTATAGGCACAGAGTTGTTCATAGTATTCCTTTATTGTTCTTTTAATGTCCATGGGGTTTGTCGCAATGTCCTCTCTTATTTCTAACATTAGTAACTAGTGTCCTCTCTTTTTTTTTTTCTTCATTACCTTGACTAGAGCCTCATTGATTTTATTGATCTTTTTAAAGGACCATCTTTTGGTTTTGTTGATTTTCTATGTTGTTTTCCTGTTTTCAGTTTCATTGCTTCCTGCTATAATTTTCATTATTTCTTTTCTTCTGGTTACTTTGAATTTAATATTCACATCTTTCTCTAGTCTTTAAAAAAATTTTTTTAGTGTTTATTTATTTTTGATAGGGGGAGAGAGACAGAGCCTGAGTGGGGGAAGGGCAGAGAGAGAGGGAGACACAGAGCCTGAAGCAGGCTCCAGGCTCTGAGCTATCAGCACAGAACCCGACACGGGGCTTGAACTCAAAGACCATGAGATCATGACCTGAGCCGAGATAAGACACTTAACCGACTAAGCCACCCAGGTACCCCTCTTTCTCTAGTTTCTAAGGTGGAAGCATATATTATTGATTGTAGATCTTTCATCCTTCCTAACATTCAATGTTATAAAATTCCCTCTAAGCACTGCTTTAACTGAATCTCACAAAGGTTGGTAAGTTGTGTTTTCATTTGCAAAATATTTTGAAAGTTTTCTTGAGATATCTTATTTGACTCATGTGATTTAGAAGTGTATTGTTTCATCGCTGTGTTTTGTTTCTAGTTATCTTTCTGTTACCAGTTTCTCATTTAATTCCCGTTGTTGTCAGAGAGCATTGTATGATTTCTGTTTTTTTAAATATGCTAAGGTATGTTTTATGACCTTAAATGTGGTATATGTTGATGAATATTCCAGGTGAGCTCTAGAAAAATGTGTATTCTACTACTGTTACATGAAGTAGTCTGTGGATGTCAATTATATTCAGTTGCTTGACACTGTTGCTTCTGACTGCTGGATCTGTTTCTGAGAGGGGTGTTGAAATATCCAACTGTGATAGTAGATTCATCTATTTTTCCTTGCAATTCTATCAGGTCTTTTTTGTTTTGTTTTGTTTTTTGCCTCATGTAGGTCAATTGTTGTTAGGTACATACATGTGAAGAATTGTTATGTCTTCTTGGGTGAATTGACCTCTTATCATTATGTAATATCCTTTATACTTGATTACTCTCCTTATTTTGAAATCTGCTTTATCTAACACAGATACTCTGGCTTTCTTTTGATTATTGCTATTTTTTCTCCATCCATTTACTTTTAATTTTTGCGTCTTTATATTTACGTGGGTTTCTGGTAAACAAGGCATTAGTTGGCTTATCCTTTCTGATCCACTTTGACAATCTATGTCTTTTAATTAGTATATTTAGACCACTCACATTCAATAAGATTCTTGATATAGTATCTACCGTATTTCTTGCTATATTCTATTTATTGTTCTTGTTCTTTGTTTTTGCCTTCCATTCCCTTTTGCCTTTTGTGGTTTTAACTGAAAATTTTACATGATTCCATTTTCTCTCCTTTCTTAGTATATCAATTATACTTTTTTAAAAACTTTTTTTCAGTAGTTGTCCTAGAGTTTGCAATATACAACTAATTCAAATCCACTTTTATTTATTTTTTTTTTAAATTTTTTAAATCTTTATTTATTTTTGAGAGAGGACAGTGTGTGAGCAGGGGAGGAGCCGAGGGGAGGGAGACACAGAATCAGAAGCAGGCTCCAGGCCCTGAGCTGTCAGCACAGAGCCGGACGCTGGGCCTGAACTCACGGACCCTGAGATCATGACCTGAGCCGAAGTCGGACGCTTAACCGACTGAGCCACCCAGGTGCCCCTCAAGTCCACTTTTAAATAACACTATATCACTTCATAGGGGGTGTGAGTCCCTTAAAATAACAAAATATCCTAATTCCTTCCCCCCACCTTTTATATTATTGCTGTCATTTATTTCACTTTATGGACACATGCATATATATATATATATATATATATATATATATATATATATATGCATATATATACGTGCATATATATGCATATGCATATGTGCATATATATACACATATATAAGTATATATATGTTTAATTCCAACATATATATATATACATATATACAACATACATATATGTTGTATATATACAACATACATATATACATATATATATGTATACATGTATATATATATATATATATATATGTATACATATATATATGTTTAATTCCAACATCCCTGTCACCCTATCATGTCTGATTCTGATGCTGCCCTGTATCTTCAAATTGTGTTTTTGGATTTTTGGCATGCATTATAGTTTTTTTTTGTTTTTGTTTTTTGTGTCTTTTTGTTTTTCCAGGTAGCTGGATTCAATTTGCTTAGTAGAAGAAACGACTGTCAATAGACCTGTAGTGATGTGTTGTGAGGCGTAGGGGGAGGGGCATGTTCTATACTCCTTATGATTAGGTCTCTTTCAGTACCCTGTGCTCCTGGGCTGTGAATGTCAGAAGTGCTTCTCAGGTTTTGCCTCCCTGCTTAGGTGAGGCAGGGGACAGACTGGCTTAAGTGTGTAGAGTGGGCATTTCCCTTCCCTGTGTCAATTAGGCTCTGACAAAACTCCAGCAGGTTACACTCTGGTTAATTAGTTTCTCCTGATGGCAGGCCTATTTAAGAACAGACTGCTCTGGCTTATTTCAAAATGGTTCCTTTTCCCCCTCCCTCTGCCGGAAGTAGGAGGGGATTTTTTGTCCGATATTTATGGCGGGAATCTTGGGCAAGCTCCTGGACGTAATTCTCGCAATATTGTTGGGTTCTATCCTATGGCCGAGTCCTCCTAGAGTTTTTAACTCTCAGAGTCACCCCTGAGGCTCTAGCAATTCATCAGTTACAGTTCAGGTTTTCCTACCGTAGCTCTGGCTCCTGCACTGGTTTCTGCTTGTGGAGAGTCTGCTCAGGTAAGCTGGGAGTCCCAGGATTCACCCCTCTGTCTCTAATCTTGGGGGTAACATTTGCTCTGTCTTTCCCTCTCTTATGAACTCAGAGTTGCTGATATATATATATATATATATACACACACACACACACACACACACACACACACACACACACACACACACATAGGTATGTGTGTGTGTGTGTGTGTGTGTGTGTGTGTATGTATATCAAGTATATGGATTTATCAATAGTGAGTCCATCATAACGATTTTCCAAAACATGAAACTTACTTACTTTCCCCACAAAACATTATGTAATCCCTCATTAGGTTTTTGTTAGTTTTCCCTAGTCAAAAAAACATGAAAGTAAAACTATGTGACCGTTTCTCATTTCTTTAAGACATATAGTAGATTGTATGTTAATACTATGCTAAAATCCTTTAAATGGGTCAGAATAGCTGTATCACGTTATCTGTAATACAACCAAGGCTGGAGAATAATTTGAAGATTTATACTAGGCTTTTATGAAGTAAGGATTGGCTCTTCTGCAAAATGTTAAGTAATAGACAGCAATTTGTAGATACTGTAATCCTTATTAAACTCGCTGTAAAGATCAGTATCCTTTTGTGGTTCAACAAAGTATTCCACATCTGCCTAAAAAATAGCTTAACTTTTACTTTCTAGATAAAAATGGTCAGTGTTCTTATTCAGTTCATGAGCCATAAAAACTTTGTAAGCCAGAAACTTTGGGAGAAAAACATTATTTCAGAGCAATGCGATGTATTTTAGTTACCAGCTGCCATAGGACAAAAACCATACCAAGGGTTTTCTTTCAAACTTTCTAATAACAGGAAGAGTCAAACTGGAGAAATTTGGCCCAAAATTAATTCTGTTGCAGGAGGATTATGCCTTTATTTAAACCTAAAAAGAATACATCTATGTAATGAAAATAATAAACTTGGTGGTTAATTCTGGTTTCAAACTCAATTTTCCTTTTAAAATAGTCATTTTCATAAAAAATTAAGTATGTGACTTACACTTTATTTAGCAGACTGTTGTTTGGACTATCCTGTTTCATGTAAATTGGCACTATTACATTATACATTGGATTACAGCTCCTCCCAGTTGTAAAATAAAATAAAATTATTTGGTCTTGTCCCGAAGTTATTGGAAGAGCATTAATAGACTTTAAATCAATATGTCAAATAACTACAATTACTGTTATTACAAATATCTCTTTCAGACTGATAAATATAAGGGAATACAGCACAGTTTATGCTATAAAGTACTTAAAGTCCATCATAAGTAGAAAGATATTTTTATCAGGCACACTTATTTTTCTTAATTGATTTCTTTTATATTGTCTTAAGAATAAAGTAATAAAAGGTAGTTGATTTGATTAAAGGCTTAGAACCAACTCCAGAGATTATTTATTTATCTACATATCTACATCCCAATTTCTTAATCTGTAAAATCCAAGTGGGTATAATGTTTGGCTGTTGGCTGCATCATCCTAGACTTGAGCAGATAATCAATTGAGAGAGATTAAGGAAACCAGAAATTCATTTAAAATCTATGTATTTCATACTTTCCCTAACACACACCAAAGATAGAACATGGTTAGAATTTTACCTAAAATCCACTGAATGTACAGTCTTTGCTGCAAAACTAAAATGGTTGATTGCATTTTATTTTACTCAGTATTGTTATTTAATGTGTTTCTCTAGAATTAAAAAAACACGAATACTAAGACATGAGAGTTTTAAAATATTGGTCTGGAGGAAAAACAAATTAAAGTGTCTAAAGGGAGATTTTTGAAGATCAGGCATAACTGAGTAATAAACCATTCAGAAACTATAGTGATGGCCATGAAAGGTTGTTTTTTTCCCTCAATAGAAGACATAAAATAAATTTTATAGCATTTTAAAATACAAAAACAAAATCCTAAAACTCAAGCCATCAAATGTTGGAGGGTACAATACTTAGGCACTCACAATTAAGTGCCTGTGAAGGTTTTATTTTCCCCATCTGTCAGAGGGTTGGTGCTGCCTCAGTAAACACTTTCAGATGCCTGAATTTCCCAGCTGTCAAAAACAGCTCTCCAAAATGATCTCATGTGAGGTTTTACAACTAGTGTAACCATTTAGGGTTGATTAGTTTAAAAAATTATCTTAACAATTAAATAGCCTTTAAAATACTTAATTTAATTGTAGCCTATACCTTAGTCACTAGTTGGCATTATAGCGTTTTTCTCTTAGGGAAATAATTTTCAATCAGTTTTTGTTCTTAAAAACCATCTCGTTTATTTCTCATTTCTGTGCTTCAAGGTATAGGTACTAGTAATATCCTGTTTTAAATGAGAACCCTGAGATTTAGAGAAGTGAAGTAAATCCTCCAAGGTCACATAGATAGCAAATGGGGGAGGGGGAATTGAGTTGGTTAAGTTAAAGATAGCCCTTGGACAAATGTTGACAATTTGTAAAACCTTGAGGCCATATTATATTTCTCCAGAGTTGATAAAACAATAGAAATCACTAGGTTTTGCGTTGTATTTTGGTTTTGGGGTTTTTTGTTTGTTTGTTTTATTATTACAAAATTGACCAGTATTGGGAAGTTTGCAAATTCACACGTGCCAACCCAGTAGAATATTTGTACGTAAGTGTGATGTGGTGTCTATCTAGAGGTATATTTCCCTGTATATTTGGACATAAGGTAGGTTAAAAGTGAAAATTGGATACAGACTGAGTTTATGTTACGTTTCATCATAATTCCTTGTGTCTTATAAATTTACTGTGACTTAATTTGTTGGAAAAAATAATATATTCTTTGTTTCCCTATTACTCAACAAATATGGCCCTATGGCAAGGAAAAAAAAATTGGTCTGTCTCATATGTAAGGTGTGAGGCCATTTCCTATGAATTTGGAACATATTTTCTCACAGATATATATTGGTTAATGCTGAGATTATTTTATTATGACTCAAATCATGTGCAAGCAAGACAGAAATAATCTTTAACAAATTTATTTTTTTACAAGTAAAGCACTAGCTTCTGTTCTGTAGTTCAGTATTAATTTTAGCTTTGTTGAAATTGCTGAATATTTGACTTTTTTATTTATAAGAAGTGGCAAGTTCATAGGATCCAATCTAAAATAAACGAGAATAGGAAACTGAATATTGGCTTAGCTGAATGTTAAAAACATTGAAGAAAGGAAGTAGGGGAAAACAAAAAAAACAAAGATCCAGTGAGTAGTTTGGAAGCAACAATTGTTTATATCAAAACAAAATTATTTTTGTTGTTTGTTTTTAAAATCTACCTTATTTTTAGAGGAGTTTTAGGTTCACAGCAAAATTGACTGGAAAGTACAGAAAGTTCCTGTAGACCTCTTATCTCCACACACAACCTCCCCCACTATCAATATCCCTCACCAGAGTAGTACATTTGTTACAATTGATGAAACTATATCATTATCACCCCAAATCCATAACTGTGCATTAGGGATAAATCTTGGTGGTGTACATGCTATGGGTTTGGACAAATGTATAATGCCCTGAATTCACCATTATAGTATCATATAGAATACTTTCATTACCTTAAAAATCATCTGTGCTCTACCTGTTCATTTCGGCTGCCCTATGACTCCTGACAAACTGTTCTTTTTACTGTCTTCATAGTTTTGCCTTTCTCAGAAAGTCCTGCAGTTGGAATCAAAAGTATAGCCTTTTCAGGCTGTCTTCTTTCATTTAGTAGTATGCATTTAAAGTTCATCCGTGACTTCTAGTGGTTTGATAGCTTTTTTTTTTTTTTCCTTTGCATTGAATAATATTCGACTGTCTCTGGATGTACCACAGTTTATCCTTTTACCTACTGAAAGACATAATGGCTGCCTGTAAATTTTGGATATTATAAATACAGCTATTGCAATAATTGGTATAAGGGTTCTTGTGTAGACTAAGTTTTCAACTCATTTGGGTAAATACCAAGGAGTATGATTGCTGGATCATATGGCAAGATCATGTTTAGTTTGGTAAGAAGCTGCAAACTGTCTTCCAAAGCAGTTACATTTTGCATTCCCACCAACAATGAATGAGAGTTTCTCTTGCTCCACGTCCTTGCCAGCAATTGGTGTTGTCCATGTTTTAGACTTTTCACCATTCTAACAGATGTGTGGTGGTTTCTCATTTTTGGTTTAATTTGTAATTCCCTGATATAAGAGATTGAACATCTTTTCATATGCTTATTTTCTATCTTTTTATCTTCTTTGGTGAGGTGCCTGTTCAGATCTTTTGCCCATTTCTTAACTGGGTTGTTAGGTTTCTTACTGTTGAGTTTTAAAAGTTCTTTGTATATTTTGAATAGTCTTCATCAGATGTGTCTTTTGTAAATATTTTCTTCCAATCTGTGGTTTATCCTCTCATTTTCATGACAGTGCACCTCATAAAGCAGACATTGTTTTTATTTTAATGAAGTCCTGTTTATCAGTTATTTTTTCACAGATTATGTCTTTATTATATCTAAAAAGTCATGGCTAGGGCCAAGACCATCTAGGTTTTCTCCTATGTTGTCTTCTAGGACTTTTTTTTAATTGAAGTATAATCAGCGTAGAATGTTAGGTTAGTTTCAAGTGTACAACAATTTTATACGTTACTCAGTGCTCACTAAGATGTGTAGTCACCATCTGTCAACCATACAATATTATTATAATACTATTGACTATATTCTCCACAATATACTTTTAATTTCCATGACTTATTTTATAACTGGAACTTTGTACATCTTAATTCCCTTTCTCTATTTCACCCATCCCCACCTGCCTAATAGGAACCACCAGTTTGTTCTCTATAAGAGACTGTTTTGTTTGTTTTGTTTTTTGTCTTTCTCTGTCTAAATTATTTCACTTAGCATAATACCCTCTAGTCCATCTGTGTTATTACAAATGACAAGACCCCATTCCTTTTTATGGTTGAGTAATAATCTGTGTGTGTGTGTGTGTGTGTGTGTGTGTATACACTACATCTTTTTTCCCCTTTGCTTTGATTTTCATTCCCATGATTTACTCATTCAGTAACTAGAAGCCTATGTCTCCCACTCCCCTTTACTCATTTTGCCGTACCCACCAACACCCTCCCCCTTGGAATCAGTTATTTCTATTTATAGTTCTTCTGATTTTTGTACATTTTTTTAGTTTCAGTTAATGAGTGGAATTATATGGTATTTGTCTTCTTCAGTTTGATTTCTTTCACTTACCATAATGCCCTCTATGTCCATTCACATTGTCTCAAATGGCAATATCTCATCCTTTTATGTGACTGTGTTATATTCCTCTGTGTGTGTGTGTGTGTGTGTGTGTGTGTGTGTGTGTGTGTGTGTATGTATATGTATACACCACAGTTTCCTTATCCGTTCATTTACTAATGGACATTTAAGTTGCTTCCATGTCCTGGCTATTGTAAATAATACTGCAATAAACACAGGGGTGCATATATATTTTAGGGTTAGTGTTTTTGTTATGCTTGGGTAAATACCAAATAGCGGAATTACTAGACTATATGGTATTTCTATTATAAATTTTTTAAGCAAACTCCATACTGCTTTCCACAGTGGCTGTTCCAATTTACATTCCCACCAATAGTGCACAAGTGTTCTTTTCCCCCACATCCTTACCACCACTTGTTTCTTGTCTTCTTGATTCTAGTTATTCTGTCAGATGTGAGGTGATATATTTTTGTGGTTTTGACTTGCATTTCCCAGAAGATGAGTGATGTTGAGCATCTTTTAATGTGTCTGTTGGCCATCTGTGTGTCTTTGAAGAAATGTCTATTCAGGTCATCTGCCCATTTTTAGTTGGATTATTCATTTTGGGGGTGTTGGGTTTTACAAGTTCTTTATATATTTTGGATACTAACCATTTATCATATGTCATTTGCAAATATTTTCTCCCATTCCATAGCTTGCCTTTTAGTTTTGTTGATTGTTTCAAACATTGTGCAGAAGGTTTTATTTTGATGAAGTCCTAATAGTTTATTTTTGTTTTTGTGTCCCTTTCCTCAGGAGACATATCTATAGAAAATGTTACTAAGGACAATGTCATAGAAATTATTGCCTGTGTTCTTTTCTAGGATTTTTATGGTTCTAGGTTTCATGTTTATGTCTTTTCTTCATTTTAAGTATTTTTGTGTATGGTGTTAAAAAGCAGTCCAGTTTCATTTTTACATGTAACTGTTCAGTTTTCTCGACTCCCCTTATTGAACAGACCATCTTTTCTCTATCGTGTATTCTTGCTTCCTTTGTCACATATTAATTGATCATATAAATGTGGGCTTATTTCTGGGCTCTCTATTCTGTTCCATTGATCTATATATCTATTTTTGTGCCAGTACATACTGTTTTGACTACTACAGGTTGATGTAATATTCTTGAATCTGGAATTGATACATCCAGCTTTATTCTTTCTTAGGACTGCTTTGGTTATTCAGGATCGTCTGTGGTTTAACACAAGTTTTAGGATTATTCTAATTTGGCGGACAATGCTATTGATATTTTGATAGGGATTGCCTTGAATCTATGGATTGCTTTGGGTAATACGGACTTTTAGGCCATATTCTCTCAATTCTTGATCATGTAATATCTTTCCATTTGTGTCATCTTGAGTTTCTTTCATGAGTGTTTCATTGTTTTAGGAGTACAGGTGTTTCACCTCTTTGGTTAGGTTTATTCCTAGGTATTTTGTGGGGAGAGGTCCATTTTAAGTATTTTTCTTTTTTAATCTCCTTTTCTGTGACTTTGTTGTTAGTCTATAGAAATGCTACCAATTTCTGGATATTAATTTTGTATCTTTCCGTTTATTGAATTCATTTATTACTTTTAGTAGATTTTTGATGGAGTCTTTAGGATTTCCCATGTATAGTATCATGTCTGAAAATAGTGACAGTCTAACTTCTTCTCTACCAGTATGGATGCCTCTTATTTCTTTTCTTTTTCTTTTCTTTTTTTTTTTTTTTGTCTGATTGCTGTGGCATACCACATATTCTTTATGCATTTATCTATCAATGGACACCTGGGTTACTTCCTTATGTTGGCTACTGTAAACAGTGCTGCAATAAACATAGGGATGCATGTATCTTTTTGAATTAATGTTTTTGTTTTCTTTGGATAAATACCCAATAGTGAAATTACTGGGTCATAGGGTATTTCTATTTTTAATTTTCTTCTTTTTAGAGAGAGAGTGCAAGCAGGGGAGGGGCAGAGAGAGACAGAGAAGCTCAAGCAGGCTCCATGCTCAGCTTGGGACTGAACTATGGGACGCTCAGCTATGGGACTCAATCCCATAACCCTGGGATCATCACCTGAGCAGTAATCAAGTGTTGATTACTCAGTCAACTGAGCCACTCTGTTGTCCCTCTATTTTTAATTTTTTGAGGATCCACCACACTGTTTTTCACAGCAGTTGCATCAGTTCACATTCCCACCAACAGTGCTTGAGGGTTCCCTTTTCTTGACATTCTTGCCAACACTTTTGTCTCTTTTTGATTCTAGCCATTCTCACTGGTGTAAGGTGATATCTCATTGTGGTTTTTGGTTTGCATTTCCTTGATGATGTTGCTGACGTTGATCATCTTTTCATGTGTCTTTTGGCCATTTGTATGTCTTCTTTAGAAAAATGTTCAGATCCTTGGCCTATTTTTAACTGGATCGTTTGTTTTCTTGTTGTTGAGATTTGTAAGTTCTTGATATATTTGGATATTACTCGTGTTGGGTATATCACTTGCAAATAACTTCTCCCAATTAGTGGTGTTGCCTTTTCATTTTGTTGATGGCTCCTTTTACAGTGCAGAAGCTTTTGCTTTTGGTATATTCCCAATGGTTTATTTTTGCCTTTGTTTCCCTTGCTTGAAGAAACCTATTCATAAATAAGTTGCTAAAGGCAATGTCCAAGAGATCACTACCTATGTTTTCTTCTAGAAATTTTATGGCTTTAGGTCTCATATTTAGGTCTTTAATCCATTTTGAGTTTATTTTTTGTGTGTGGTGTGAGAGACTTGTCCACTTTCATTCTTTGGCATGTATCTGTCCAGTTTCCCCAGCACCATTTATCAAAAAGACTGTCTTTTCCCCATTGTATATTTTTGCCTCCTTTGTCATAGATTAATTGACCATATAAGTGTTGGTCTGTGTCTGGGCTCTCTATCCTGTTTGTTAGATACATCTGTTTTTGTGCCAGTTCCTTGCTGGTTTGATTAGTACAGCTTTGTGGTATATCATGAAATCTGGAGTTGTGATACCTTTAGCTTTGTTCTTCTTTCTCAAGATTTCTTTGATTATTCGAGGTCTTGTGTGGTTCCATATAAATTTTAGGATGATTTCCTCTGGTTCTGTATAAAATGCTATTGATATTTTAAAAGAGATTTCATTGAAACTATGGATTGCTTTGGGTAATATGAATACTTTAACAATAGTCTTCCAGTACATGAATATGTTATACCTTTTCTTGTATTTGTGTCATTTTCAATTTTTTTCATCAATATCTTACAGTTTTCAGAGTATAGATTTTTTGTCTTCTTGGTAAAATGTACTCCTAGGTATTTTAACTCTTTGGTGAAATTGTAAATGGCAGTGTTTTCTTACTTTATTTCTGCTCCTTTATTATTAGTGAATAGAAATGCAGATGATTTCTGTATATTAATTTTTGTCCTGCAACTTTACTGAATTATTGGTTCTAATACTTTTTTGATGGAGTCTTTAGGGTTTTCTATATATATTATCAGGGAAGCTAAAAATATTGAGTTTTACTTCTTTACCAGTTTGCATCCTTGTCTGATTTCTGCAACTAGGACTTCCAGTACTATGTTGAATAAAAGTAGTGAGAGTGGACATTCTTGTTTTGCTCCTGATCTCTGAGGAAAAGCTTTCAGTTTTTGATCTGAGTAGGATGTTAGCTGTGGGTTTTATATATAACCTTTATTATGCTGAAGTATATTCCCTGTAAACCCACTTAGTTGAGAATTTTTATCATGAGTTGATGTTGTGATTTCTCAGATGGTTTTTCTGAATCTATTGAGATGATCATGTGGTGTTTATCCTTATTCTGCTAATGTAAAGTATCACATTAATTTGGAAACATTGAATCAACCTTGAATAAACAAATAAATCCCACCTGATCATGGTGAATCACTGTTTTAAAATATATTGTTGAATTTGGTTTGGTAATAATTTTCTTGTTGAGGATATTTTTGTCTCTGTTCATAAGAAATACTGGCTTGTGGTTTTCTTTTTTTGTAGTATCTTTGTCTCATTTTGGTATCAGGGTAAATTAATGCTGGCCTTGTAGAGTGAATTTGGAAGTTTTCCTTCATCTTCTAGCTTTTGAGATAGTTTGAGAAGAATATTTATTAACTCTTCTGTAAAAGTTTGGTAGAATTTACCTGTGAGTTGTTTTGTGGCCTAACAAGTGATCTATCCTGGAGAATGTTCCATGTGCACTTGAATGTGTTTTCTGCTTTTGTATGGAATGTTCTGTATATATTGTTAAGGTCCATCTGGTCTAATGTATCACTCAAAGCCACTGTTTCCTTTATTTCTATGGGGATGATTAATCCATTGTTGTAAATGGGGTGTTAAAGTCCCTACTCTTGTTACTGTCATTTTCTCCTTCTATGTCTCCTAAAAATTATTTGCTTTATGTGTTTAGGTACTCCTCTGTTGGGTGCATAGATACATATACACTCCTCTGTTGGGTGCATAGATACATATAATTGTTATATACTCTTGTTGTATTTATCCCTTTATCATTATATATTGCCCTTCTTTGTCTATTGCTATTACTACTGTTTTTGTTTTAAAGTCTATTTTGTGTGATAGAAGTATTTCTACCTAAGCTTTTTTCCTTCCTTTGATTTGCATGGTATATGTTTTCCTATCCTTTCACTTTTAATCTGTATGTGTCTTTAGGTCTGAAGTGAGTGTTTTGTAGGCAGCATATAGATTTTTTTTTTAATTTTTGTTCTCCATTCAGTCACCCTATATTTTTTACTGAGCATTTAGGACATTTACATTTAAAGGAATTAGTGATAGGTGTATAATTACTGCCATTTTCTTAAGTGTTTCCTGGTTGTATTTGTAGTTATTCTGTTTCTTTCTTCTGTTGCTTTCTTCCCTTGTGTTATGATGGTCTTCTTTAGTGTGATGCTTGGATTCCTTTCTCTTGATGTTTTGGGTACCTATTATAGGTTTTTGACTTGGAGTTGCCATCAGGTTCACATATAATGTCTTTATGTGTTAGTCTCTATTAAGTTGATGGTCGCTAAAGTTTGAACATAGTCTAAAAAAACTAAATTTTTACTTCTCCGGGTTTTATGTATATGACAGTATATTGTACATGTTTTTATTTTATGTACCCCTTAACTAATTTTTGTAGATATAACTGATTTTACTACTTTCGTGTATTAGTTTTCATATTGGCTTTATAAGGGATTAATCTGCTACCTTTACTATAGGTTTGTTTTTACCTATGACATTTTTTACTTTTACACTTCTAGTTAAAGCCTTTTCTTTCCAAAGAATTTCCTTTAATGTTTCTTGTAATACTGGTTTAGTGGTTATTAATTCCTTTAACTTCTGCTTGTTTTGGAAGCTCTTTATCTTTCCTTCATTCTGAATGATAACCTTTCTGGGTAGAGTATTCTTGGTTGCAGGTTTTTCCCTTTCAGCACTTTGAACATATTATGCCACTCCCTGCTAGCCTGAAAAGCTTCTGCTGAAAAATCTGCTAATAGCCTTACGGGATGTTTCTTGTATGTAACTGTCTTCTCTTGCTGCTTTTAAAATTCTCTTTTTATCATTACTTTTGCTATTTTAATGATTATCTTGGTGTGGACCTCCTTGGGTTAACCTTATCAAGATCTGTCTGTGTTTACTGGACCTGAATGTCTGTTTTCTTCCTTGTATTAAGGAAGTTTTCAGCTATTATTTCTTCAAGCATGTGTCTCTCTTCTTTTGGGATTTCTATAATGTAAATGTTGTTATGCTTTATGATGTTGCTTAGTTCCCTTAACCTATTTTAACTTTTTATTCTTTTTGCTGTTTAGCTTGGTTGCTTCCCATTACCTTGTCTCCCAGATCACTAGTAGATTCTTCTTCTTCATTCTCTAATCTGCCAATGATCTAGAAGTTTTATAGTTTGTGTTTGAGCTTTAGGGCCACGTACTACTTTGAGTTAAGGTTTGTGAAGTGTATAATGCCTGTGTCTAAATTCTTTCATTTGCATGTGGACGTCTAGTTTTTCCAGCACCACTTGTTGAAAAGGCTTGTTTCTCTGTTGTATTGCCTTTACTCCTTTGTCAGAGATCAATTGACTATATGTGGGTCTATTTGTAGACCTGATCTGTTTAATTGATCTATTTATTCTTTCACCAATACCATGCTATCTTGACTTCTGTAGCTTTAGAGTAAATATTGAATGCAGGGAGTGTTAGTCCTCCCACTTTGTTCTTCCAATATCGAGTTGTCTTTTCTGAGTCATTTGCCTTTCAATATAAATTTTAAAATCAGTATGTTGATTTTCACAAAATAACTTGGGATTTTGATTGGGACTGCACTGAGTCTCTAGATCAAGTTGGGAAGAATTGACTTCATCATGATATTGAATCTTATCAATGAAGCTGTAATAGCTCCTTTATTCAGTCTTTCATTTTATCAGTTTTGTACTTTTCCTTATATATATCTTATTTACACTTTTACATATGTGCTTGAGTATTTCATTTATTTTAGTGCTAATGTAAATGGTATTGTGCTTTTAATTTTGAATTCCACTTCTTCACTGCTAGTATATAGAAAACAAATGACTTTTATGTATTAACCTTGTAACCTGCAGCCTTGCTGTAATCACTAATTAGTTCCAGGAATTTTTTGGTTGATTCTTTACAAATTTCTACATAGGCTGTCCTGTCATCTACCAGCAGAGACCATTTTCTTTCTACTTTCCGAGTGTGTTTACAGTTTATTTTTTTCTTGCCTCATTGCATTAGCTAGGACCTCCACTATGATACTGAAAACGAAGGGTGAGAGGTGCTATCATAGTCTTGTTCTTAATTTTACCAGAAAAGCTTCTAGTTTCTCACTATTTTGATTTTTGTGGTAGGTTTTTTGTAGATGTTCTTTATCAAGTTGAGAAAGTTTCCCTCTATTACTAGTGTGCTGGAAATTTTATCATGAGTGAGTGTTGAATTCTGTCAAATGCTTTTTTACATCTATTGATATGACTGTGTATTTCTTCCGTTCTTGTAATCTGCCTGTTCATGTGATGGATTACCTTAACTGATGTAAATATTGAACCCACTTTACATATCTAAGATAAATCCAATTTGGTCATGCTATAAAATGCTTTTTATACATTGTTGGATTTATTTTGCTAATATTTTGTTGAGTATTTTTGCATATGTTTATGAGAGGTATTGAGTTGTAGTTTTGTCTTTTTTTGTTTTTATTTAAATTCCAGTTGGTTAACATAAAATATATTATTAGTATCAGATGAAGAATAGTTATTCAATACTTACATATATCACCCAGTGCTCATCACACGTGCACTCCTTAATCCCCATCACCTATTTAACCCATCCCCCCCACCCACCACCCTCCTATAACTAGATATCGGGGAGCCCTCTTGCCCTGTTGGTGGAAATGCAAACTGGTGCAGCCACTTTGGAAAACAGTATGGAGGTTCCCTCAAAAAGTTAAAAATAGAACTACCCTACAATCCAGCAATCACACTACCCAAAGAATATAAAAATACTAATTCAAAGGGATACATGCACCTCAGAGTTTATAGCAGCATTATTGATAATAGCCAAATTATGGAAATAGCACAAGGGGGCCTATAATTGATAAATAAAAATGTGGTATGTATATATAGTGAAGTACTGATCAACCATAAAAAAGAAGGAAATCTTGCCATTTGCAATGACATGGATGGAGCTAGAGAGTATTATGCTAAGTGTAGTTTTATCACTTAAAAATGTGTTTAATTTTTAGTTTTTAATTAGGTTCCATGCCCAGTGTGGGACTTGAACTGCATTATCCAAGATCAAGAGTTGTATGCTCTACCAACTGAGGCATCTAGGCACTCCAGTTTTGTCATTTTTTAAATATAGCCTTGGTATTAGCATAACATTGACCTCATAAAATGAGGAAGTATTTGGAAGTATTCTCTCTTTTATGTCTTCTCGAAGTGATTGTAGAAAATTGTTAAAATTTCTTTCTTAAATGTTAGTTAGAATTTCTGGACATCATGCTTTCTGTTTTGGAAATTTATTGATTAAATTTTTTTTAATTTTTTTTTTTACATTTATTTATTTTTGAGAAACAGAGTGAGACAAAGCAGAGCAGGAGAGGGGCAGAAAGAGAAGGAGACACAGTATCCGAAGCAGGCTCCAGGCTCTGAGCTGTCAGCACAGAGCCTGATGTGGGGCTCGAACCCACGAACTGTGAGATCATGACCTGAACCAAAGTCGGACGCTCACCCGACTGAGCCACCCAGGCGCCCCTGATTAAATTTTTAAAACAGATACAGGTCTATTCAGATTGTCTACTATTTCTTGTGTGAGTTTTTGCAGATTGTGTCTTTGAAGAAATTAGTCCATTTCATATAGGTTATTGAAATTGTTGCCATAGAATTGTTCCTTTAGAATTGTTTTTGTAGTATTTCTTGATTATCCTTTTGATGTCCATGGGGTCTGCAGTTATTTCCCTTGTTTCATTCATGATATTAGTAATTGGTATCTGTTCACCTTTTTTCTTTATTAGCTTTTTTCTTTATTATCACTTTTACTTCTTTATTAGTCTTATGACTAGAGGTTTGCACATTATACTAATCTTTTCTAAGAACCAACTTTTGGTTTCATTGCTTTTTCTCTGCTGTTTTCATGTTTTGAATGTAATTGATCTTTTTTTGCTCTAATTTTTATTTATTATTAGTTTGGATATAATTTGCTCTTCCATTTTGAGTTTTCTTCAAGTGGAAGCTTAGATCATTGTCTTTAGATTTTTATTCTTTTCTAATATATGTAGTCAATGTAATATATAATCTAAACACTTTTTGCTGCATCACACAAATTTGGCCAAGTTGTATTATTATTTTCATTTAGTTCAAAGTATTTTTTAATTTCTTTTGAAATTCCTTCTTTCATCCGTGTGTTATTTAGAAATATGTTGTTTACTCTCCAAGTATTTTGGTATTTTTCAGCTATCTTCCTTTTGTTGACTTCTAGTTTTATTCCATTGTTACTGAGAGCATATACTATATGATTTTTATTCTTTTAAATTTAAGGTACTTTTTAATGACCTAGAATGTGGTCTATCGCATTTGGTTTTTATTCTTTTGCAGAATCATCTGTCTCTGCTTATGTCATCTATCTCTTCCTGCATGTTATCTATTTTTCACATTAGAGTCCTTAGTGTATTATTCATAGCTGTACATTTCTGGTGTAATTATTTAAAATTCCTGGCACATTTGGGTCTGGTTTTAATACTTGTTTTGTCTCTTCAACCTGTTTTTTGCTTGTTAGTATGCCTTGTAAATTTTAATTGAATAGACATGTTGTACTAGGTTAAAGGAACTGTAGTAAATAGGTCTTTAATAATATAGTAGTAAAGTGTGTGAGAAGTGTTCTATAGTCCTGTTGTTATGTCTTAGTCATTTAGTGAACCTGTGTCTTTCAACTGTGAACTCCATAAGCGCGTCTCAGTTTTTTCCTTTTTTTCACCCCTTTAAGTGGTATTGGATAATTAGGAGGAGTCAATATTTGGATATTTCCTTTCCTAATTTGTTCTTGCATGTATTTTTCTTCCCCCAATTAAGTTTTCTTCCTGATAAAACTCCAGTAGTTTAGGCTTTGATAAAATAGTTTCTCTTGAGAGCAGGACTTGTTAAGGTCAGAATACTCTGGCTTATTTCAAAATATTACTTTCCCTTTTCCCCTGGAAGCCCAAGATTTTATTTTGTTTTGTTTTCCTCTGATTTTCACTGTAATAACCTGGTAAAGTTTCTAGAAGAATAAATGCAAATTGGGGAACCTCCTCCCAGTAACTGTCATGACTAGGTCCCTCTGGGGTTTTTATCTCTCAGATATGTCTCCTCTCAGCCTCCAGAATTTCATCTATTACAGTGCAGGTTTTCCTACCCCAATACCAGTTCCTTTGGATGTGAGTTTCTGCTCTAGTAAGTCATGATTCTTTCTATACACCTGTTTGTCTATCTGATTTTTGGGGGGAGGGGGTGAGGACAGTTGTTTGCCCTCACTTCCTTGACAGATACAAGAAGTGTTGTTGACTTTTGTTTCTTTGTCCACTTTTTACTTGTTAGCTCCTTGCATGCTGGGTCAGAAGCCACCAAAAACAATTTTTATTTGACCATACAATAGTTATTTGAAATTTTTAAGCTATTTAAATATTTGTAATTCATTAAAAGTGCTTCATGAACAGGGTGCTTGGAAACAATATCTAATTTAAACCCTGAATATTTAATTGTATTATGAGCCCATAGTTTCTTTTTCACAATTCTAAAATCCAAAGGCTCTTTTTTTTTTTTTTTTTTTTAATTTTTTTTTAACGTTTATTTATTTTTGAGACAGAGAGAGACAGAGCATGAACGGGGGAGGGGCAGAGAGAGAGGGAGACACAGAATCGGAAGCAGGCTCCAGGCTCTGAGCCATCAGCCCAGAGCCCGACGCGGGGCTCGAACTCACGGACCGCGAGATCGTGACCTGAGCTGAAGTCGGACGCTCAACCGACTGAGCCACCCAGGCGCCCCAACCAAAGGCTCTTAAAAATAAAATTTTTTTACGTAAATTTGTGCCAAACTCATTTTTAGCAAAACCTGTTCTGAATTGACATGTAGCTATTTATGGTCTCTATTTACTTCAGTATATTCATTTTTTCTAGAGAAATGTTAATGTATTTTTACAGTATTCTTCTGGGATATTCAGACTATATTAGTTATGCTCTACATACTATATGTAAATTTTTTAAAAATCTAAGTTTCAAATATATCTAGAACCAAGGGTTTCTAATAAAACATTATGAATCAGCATTTTTTAAAATAAATACCTAGTAGTGCAATTTCTGGGTCATAGGGTAGTTTTATTTTTAATTTTTTGAAGAGGAAAACAGTATGGAGACACACACACACACACACACACACACAATGCAATATTATTCAGCAATAAAGAGAAGGAAATCTTGCCATTTGCAACAATATGGATGGAAGTAGAGTGTATTATGCTAAGTGAAATAAGTCAAAGACAAATATATGATTTCAGTCATGTGGAACTTAGGAGAAGGGAAGGAGAAATAAGATAAAAGCAGAGAGGGAAACAAACTGTAAGAGACTCTTAAATACAAAGAACAAATTGAGGGTTGCTGGAGGAGAGGTGGGTCAGGGAATGGGCTAAATTGGTGATGGGCTTGAAGTAGGGCACTGGTTGGGATGAACATTGGGTATAAGTGATGAATTACTAAATTCTGTTCCTGAAACCACTACTACACTATATGTTAACTAACTTGAATTTAAATTAAAAAGTGAATCAGTTTTGTATAACAATTTAAAAAAGATTATTAACCTTTAATAATAATGTTATTAATCTCAGATTCCAAGACCTTTCTTTAGTAGATAGTATGTTACTGTATAATTAACTAGACATGGTATCAGACAATATGGTTGGGGGCATTTAATGGATGGGTTAAAAAGGAGTACATAATTTTTAAAATAATTTAACTTAATTTTTTTTAATGTTTATTGTTTTTGAGAGAGGGAGAGAGAAAGAGATAGAGCATGAGCAAGGGAGGGGTAGAGAGAAAGGGAGACACAGAATCCAAAGCAGGCTCCAGGCTCTGAGCTGTCAGCACAGAGCCTGATGCAGGACTCAAAACCCTGAACTGCGAGATCATGACAGGAACTGAAGTCAGATGCTTAACTGACTAAGCCACCCAGCCACCCCAATTTTTTTTTATTTTTTTTTAAACATTTTATTTATTTTTGAGACAGAGAGAGAGCATGAACAGGGGAGGGGCAGAGAGAGAGGGAGACACAGAATCTGAAACAGGCTCCAGGCTCTGAGCTGTCAGCACAGAGCCCGACGCGGGGCTCGAACTCACGGACCGTGAGATCATGACCTGAGCTGAAGTCGGACGCTCAACCGACCAAGCCACCCAGGCGCCCCGGGTGCGCCCCGGGTGCCCCAATTTTTAAAATAATTGTAAAGGATAAGATTGAGCCTGGCATATTGTTTGATCATGAATAAACCTGAAATGTCAATAAGGTAACTTATAGAAAAATACTTTATTTATCATAGTCTTCCCATAGTCTTCTTTTTGCCCTTTGATTCTAATTTACATCTTATGGGAAATGTGGGGTTGATTTTTAATTTTGTTCCAGAGATCTAAGAACAAGCATGCTTTAATGTCTGAGTCTCGCTTTTCAGATTTTACATTTATAATCTAAAAGTTCATGTGCTTAACATATCAAAAAGCATTGCTCTACAATCAGCTACATTTCCTACATACCTACCTTCAAAAGAAAATATGAAAGGAAAACAGTATAATCCTTCCGTAGGCCTTTAATTTAGATTCGTAGTTTGGATTCTCTCTTTACTCCACAATCAAAACCAATATTGGCCAAGCAATAATCCACAAACTTCTATTAAGCACTTGCTATGTTCCTGGCACTAAGTATGTACAGAGCACATTGGCACTAATAATGAACAAACCCGGATGCTTACTATATGTCAATTACTGATCCAGTCAAAAATCTCAAGGAATTCCATAGGTTCTCAAGGGAGCTAATATCTTGTATGTAACAAGGACAGATAAGAAAACAAAGATTTAGCAGGTAAGGGTTTTTTGTTGTTGTTGTTGTGAGTTTTGTTTTTTGTTTTGTTTTGTTTTCTGGAAGAGGAAAAATGTCTTCAGTAAAGACCTGAGTAATACATCATCTAGCTTTTCTCTTGACACCCCAGATCTTCCCTTTGGCAAGAATTTGGCCGTTTTTTAAAATCCTACTCTACCTTCATAACATCCTTTGAATATACTGGTATCATTCACTTTGATATATGCGTTACGGAGTTCCTAGAAAAGATAGATATAGTGACTGGTATAATTTATTTTGAAATATGTATATAGAGTCTGTAAAAAAGATAGATATAGTGAGTGGTATCCACTTTTTTAAAACGTTTATTTTGAGAGAACAAGAATGAGCAGGGAAGGGGCAGAGAGGAGGGAGAGAGAGAATCCCAAGTAGGGGCTTGATCTCACGAACCTTGAGATCATGACCTGAGCTGAAATCAAGAGTTGGACACTTAATCAACGGAGCCAACCAGGTGCCCCATCATTCACTCTGAAATATGCTATAGAGTCTCTAGAAAAAATAGATATAGTGGACTAAATATTAGTTTCGGAGTCAAAAAGTATGAGTAACACATCACTAAGAAGATAGGCATAGACCAGTGTAGGAGATACTGGCCAGCTACTCACCAACCCAGTTTTCTCTTTTTCCTGGAACACACACCTCAACAGCATTTCCAAGTATTCTTTGTCCCTGAAATGGAGTTCTGGGCAATGGAGACATAGTAGAGATGAAATGCAGTAGTTCCAGTGCTGGCCCCTCGTAACTTCCCATGTATGATCCTTCTTTCCTTCTGACACAAGGACTCCAAGGTCCTAGATTTCCACAAATGGAAAAAACCTAGGTCCCTGAATTACCACATGTGAAGTCCCCACCAGTCATGGAAACCATTTTGGACTTGATTTGAATGAGAAATGAATTGTGCTTAGTCACGGAGATTTGGAGGGTTTGTTTTTTATAGCAACTAGCATTATATTAGCCAATACAGTTATGGACATACCATTTAAGCATAGATGATGTCTGTCACATAGTATCAAAATAATCTCAAACCAGAAATTATATCCATTAAATCTTGTGTGATATAACATAATGTATGTGGGTGGACAGCATTGAAGCCAGACTGCAAGGGTTCAGATCACAACTCCACCATTCATTCTCATTTTTCCCACCAGTAAAATGAGTGTAATAGTATTTACCTCATGGCGTCCTTGTGAGAATGAATTAATATGTATAACATAATATGTAGAAAGGTAGAACATAACTAACTGTAATATTGTGCTTATTATCATTGTTACTGATGTTACTGTTAGTTACAACTAGACTTATTTTAAAAAAATTTTTTAACTTTTTTTTTTTTGTTGTTGTTGTTGTTGTTGTTGTTGTTTTGAGACAGAGAGAGACAGAGCATGAACAGGGGAGGGTCAGAGAGAGAGGGAGACACAGAATCTGAAGCAGGCTCCAGGCTCTGAGCTGTCAGCACAGAGCTTGACGCGGGGCTTGAACTCACGGGCCGTGAGATCATGACCTGAGCCGAAGTCGGACGCTTAACCGACTGAGCCACCCAGGTGCCCCTCAACTAGACTTATTTTAAAAATTAAGACAATTGAAACAAAGTTTAAATATGTAATCGACAAGTTAAAAAGCACTTGAATAATACCAGGCTTGGCATCTCCGCCTTTTAAACCTTTAGTCTTTAGTGTCTGAAGCCTAGGCTGTGAGATTTTTACTAAATATTGGAAAAAAACCCACCTCTTTCCCTTGTGAATAAAAGTGGTAATAGTGCCTCAAAACCTCTAACACTATTGTAATTACTTGAATTGTTGGTGATTTAATTAATGATCAGGAATTCATTTCACTTTCAAGTCTCAATTTGAACTGACATTTAACTCTAAAAAGGAAAAAATGTTACTCTAAAAACAATAAAATTAGCAATTAGGGAAAAATACATTAACATTAATAGTATAACATTTTTCATCTTTGTAAAGTACTTGAACAAAATCTAATTGATATTCACGAGACATTCTGAGATCTGATACCTACATTTACCTTTATTATTTTAATGGTAGAACTAAACTGAGATATTAGATGACTTTTGCCATTTGGGATTTCTCTTTCATGGTGATGAGTTAGTAACTTTAATAGTTGTGTTTGAAATTTTGAAAGAAAAGTTAAATCAGGGATTCATGTTTTTACTGTGTCACAAGGCTTCTCTAATATCAGTATATTCTAACCTGGTCATAAAAGATCAAATCAATATCCCTGACAACATCTATTTTTGAAAGCTTCAGGAACATAAACTTTGTTGGTTTCTTTCTCTTAAAAGTGGTGTAATCATAGAAACTTGGAGTTAAAGAAACCTGTGATGTCATTCCTACCACGTATTTCTGTCATCATTTATATGATAAAAATATAAGCCTCAGTAAATTGGTTAAGATATATATCGATTCTCTTGTGGGAAGTTCTTTCACATAGAAGTGTATTGTAAGTTCAAATAAAAATGTGTTGCTTTTGACTTAGGTCTTTTATTCCTAAATGAAATCTGCATTCTCCTAAATGAAATGAAATGATGGGGCAGATTTTTTTCTCAGGTGGGAAAAACTTCAGTGACCATTTAGCATACCAGGAATGCGTGCCGGGGGACAGTCATTAGAGTCCCCTGTGTGCCAGGGGACATGTTCTGAACCCATTGTAGAATGATGGCTTATACTTTCCTCCCCGCCTCTACTCCGTGAGCACTAATATTTCTCTTCTTTGTCTTGGCATGTGTATTAATATCCAGGATTAGCTGTTTAGTTTTGAATCTCTGTATGATCTCATTGCATGTTTCTGAGGTTGTACATCCTCAAAAAAACTGTTTCTCATAGGTAACTTGCTGTCATTGATGGATCAAATTATTTATGTCAGAATTAAAAAAAAAATAATTTAAGATCCCAGGAGGGATAGCTGTCTCTCTACCTGTATCTCATCTTCTTTAAAAAAAAAAAAAAATTAATGTTTATTTTATTTTTGAGAGAGACAGAGCATGAGCCGGGGCAGAGGGGAGCAGAAAGAGAGGGAGACACAGAATCCGAAGCAGGCTCTAGGCTCTGAGCTGTCAGCACAGAGCCTGACGTGGGGCTCAAACTCACGGACCATGAGATCGTGACCTGAGCCAAAGTCGGACGTTTAACTGACTGAGCCACCCAGGCAGCCCTACCTGTATCTTGTTTTCTAAAAATGGTACCCAAACAATGAGACATGCTTGACCTGAAGATGTTTTTCCCCTCGTATCTACTAATTTCTTCATTGATTTGTCTTTTAGTAACCCCACATATTGTTAGTGAGGAAGAGAGAGTTGTGAATACTCAAACATGAGAATTAATCACAGCAAAGAGAAACAGGAGATATTCCTTACCTTATGTTTAGATGTCTTCCCTTATACAAATTGTGGAGATTTCTTCATTAAAATATTCTGTGTTTTTTTATTTTTTTTTATTTTATTTATTTATTTATTTATTTATTTATTTATTTTAATTTACAGCTTTATTAAGGTATAACTGATATCTTAATACTGCAGCACATATTTAATGTATATAATTTGATGAGTTTGGAAACTTAAACCTTCCAAATTTGTATCTATTTTTTTTTACCTGATTATTTTTTTTTTATTTTTTAATATATGAAATTTACTGTCAAATTGGTTTCCATACAACACCCAGTGCTCATCCCAAAAGGTGCCCTCCTCAATACCCATCACCCACCCTGCCCTCCCTCCCACCCCCCATCAACCCTCAGTTTGTTCTCAGTTTTTAACACTCTCTTATGCTTTGGCTCTCTCCCACTCTAACCTCTTTTTTTTTTTTTTCCTTCCCCTCCCCCATGGGTTTCTGTTACGTTTCTCAGGATCCACATAAGAGTGAAACCATATGGTATCTGTCTTTCTCTGTATGGCTTATTTCACTTAGCATCACACTCTCCAGTTCCATCCACGTTGCTACAAAGGGCCATATTTCATTTTTTCTCATTGCCACATAGTATTCCATTGTGTATATAAACCACAATTTCTTTATCCATTCATCAGTTGTTGGGCATTTAGGCTCTTTCCATAATTTGGCTATTGTTGAGAGTGCTGCTATAAACATTGGGGTACAAGTGCCCCTATGCATCAGTACTCCTGTATCCCTTGGATAAATTCCTAGCAGTGCTATTGCTGGGTCATAGGGTAGGTCTACTTTTAATTTTCTGAGGAACCTCCACACTGCTTTCCAGAGCGGCTGCACCAATTTGCATTCCCACCAACAGTGCAAGAGGGTTCCCGTTTCTCCACATCCTCTCCAGCATCTATAATCTCCTGATTTCTTCATTTTGGCCACTCTGACTGGCGTGAGGTGATATCTGAGTGTGGTTTTGATTTGTATTTCCCTGATAAGGAGCGACGTTGAACATCTTTTCATGTGCCTGTTGGCCATCCGGATGTCTTCTTTAGAGAAGTGTCTATTCATGTTTTCTGCCCATTTCTTCACTGGGTTATTTGTTTTTCAGGTGTGGAGTTTGATGAGCTCTTTATAGATTTTGGATACTAGCCCTTTGTCCGATATGTCATTTGCAAATATCTTTTCCCATTCTGTTGGTTGCCTTTTAGTTTTGTTGGTTGTTTCCTTTGCTGTGCAGAAGCTTTTTATCTTCATAAGGTCCCAAAATTCACTTTTGCTTTTAATTCCCTTGCCTTTGGGGATGTGCCGAGTAAGAGATTGCTACAGCTGAGGTCAGAGAGGTCTTTTCCTGCTTTCTCCTCTAAGGTTTTGATGGTTTCCTGTCTCACATTCAGGTCCTTTATCCATTTTGAGTTTATTTTTGTGAATGGTGTGAGAAAGTGGTCTAGTTTCAACCTTCTGCATGTTGCTGTCCAGTTCTCCCAGCACCATTTGTTAAAGAGACTGTCTTTTTTCCATTGGATGTTCTTTCCTGCTTTGTCAAAGATGAGTTGGCCATATGTTTGTGGGTGTAGTTCTGGGGTTTCTATTCTATTCCATTGGTCTATGTGTCTGTTTTTATGCCAATACCATGCTGTCTTGATGATGACAGCTTTGTAGTAGAGGCTAAAGTCTGGGATTGTGATGCCTCCTGCTTTGGTCTTCTTCTTCAAAATTACTTTGGCTATTTGGGGCCTTTTGTGGTTCCATATGAATTTTAGGATTGCTTGTTCTAGTTCCGAGAAGAATGCTGGTGCAATTTTGATTGGGATTGCATTGAATGTGTAGATAGCTTTGGGTAGTATTGACATTTTGACAATATTTATTCTTCCAATCCATGAGCAGGGAATGTCTTTCCATTTCTTTATATCTTCTTCAATTACCTGCATAAGCTTTCTATAGTTTTCAGCATACAGATCTTTTACATCTTTCGTTAGATTTATTCCTAGGTATTTTATGCTTCTTGGTGCAATTGTGAATGGGATCAGTTTCTTCATTTGTCTTTCTGTTGCTTCATTGTTAGTGTATAAGAATGCAACTGATTTCTGTACATTGATTTTGTAGCCTGCAACTTTGCTGAATTCATGTATCAGTTCTAGCAGACTTTTGGTGGAGTCTATCGGATTTTCCATGTATAATATCATGTCATCTGCAAAAAGCGAAAGCTTGACTTCATCTTTGCCAATTTTGATGCCTTTGATTTCCTTTTGTTGTCTGATTGCTGATGCTAGAACTTCCAGCACTATGTTAAACAACAGCGGTGAGAGTGGGCATCCCTGTTGTGTTCCTGATCTCAGGGAAAAAGCTCTCAGTTTTTCCCTGTTGAGGATGATGTTAGCTGTGGGCTTTTCATAAATAGCTTTTATGATCTTTAAGTATGTTCCTTCTATCCCGACTTTCTCAAGGGTTTTTATTAAGAAAGGTTGCTGGATTTTGTCAAAGGCCTTTTCTGCATCGATTGACAGGATCATATGGTTCTTGTCTTCTTTTTTGTTAATGTGATGTATCACGTTGATTGATTTGCGAATGTTGAACCAGCCCTGCATCCCAGGAATGAATCCCACTTGATCATGGTGAATAATTCTTTTTATATGCTGTTGAATTCGATTTGCTAGTATCTTATTGAGAATTTTTGCATCCATATTCATCAGGGATATTGGCCTGTAGTTCTCTTTTTTTACTGGGTCTCTGTCTGGTTTAGGAATCAAAGTAATACTGGCTTCATAGAATGAGTCTGGAAGTTTTCCTTCCCTTTCTATTTCTTGGAATAGCTTGAGAAGGATAGGTATTATCTCTGCTTTAAACGTCTGGTAGAACTCCCCTGGGAAGCCATTTGGTCCTGGACTCTTATGTGTTGGGAATTTTTTGATAACCGATTCAATTTCTTCGCTGGTTATGGGTCTGTTCAAGCTTTCTATTTCCTCCTGATTGAGTTTTGGAAGAGTGTGGGTGTTTAGGAATTTGTCCATTTCTTCCAGGTTGTCCAATTTGTTGGCATATAATTTTTCATAGTATTCCCTGATAATTGTTTGTATCTCTGAGGGATTGGTTGTAATAATTCCGTTTTCATTCATGATTTTATCTATTTGGGTCATCTCCCTTTTCTTTTTGAGAAGCCTGGCTAGAGGTTTGTCAATTTTGTTTATTTTTTCAAAAAACCAACTCTTGGTTTCGTTGATCTGCTCTACAGTTTTTTTAAGATTCTATATTGTTTATTTCTGCTCTGATCTTTATTATTTCTCTTCTTCTGCTGGGTTTAGGCTGCCTTTGCTGTTCTGCTTCTATTTCCTTTAGGTGTGCTGTTAGATTTTGTATTTGGGATTTTTCTTGTTTCTTGAGATAGGCCTGGATTGCAATGTATTTTCCTCTCAGGACTGCCTTTGCTGCGTCCCAAAGCGTTTGGATTGTTGTATTTTCATTTTCGTTTGTTTCCATATATTTTTTAATTTCTTCTCTAATTGCCTGGTTGACCCACTCATTCGTTAGTAGGGTGTTCTTTAACCTCCATGCTTTTGGAGGTTTTCCAGACTTTTTCCTGTGGTTGATTTCAAGCTTCATAGCATTGTGGTCTGAAAGTATGCATGGTATAATTTCAATTCTTTTGAACTTATGAAGGGCTGTTTTGTGACCCAGTATATGATCTATCTTGGAGAATGTTCCATGTGCACTCGAGAAGAAAGTATATTCTGTTGCTTTGGGATGCAGAGTTCTAAATATATCTGTCAAGTCCATCTGATCCAATGTATCATTCAGGGCCCTTGTTTCTTTATTGACTGTGTGTCTAGATGATCTGTCCATTTCTGTAAGTGGGGTGTTAAAGTCCCCCGCAATGACCACATTCTTATCAATAAGGTTGCTTATGTTTATGAGTAATTGTTTTATATATTTGGGGGCTCCAGTATTTGGCGCATAGACATTTATAATTGTTACCTCTTCCTGACGGATAGACCCTGTAATTATTATATAATGCCCTTCTTCATCTCTTGTTACAGCCTTTAATTTAAAGTCTAGTTTGTCTGATGTAAGTATGGCTACTCCAGCTTTCTTTTGGCTTCCAGTAGCATGATAAATAGTTCTCCATCCCCTCACTCTCAATCTAAAGGTGTCCTCAGATCTAAAATGAGTCTCTTGTACACAGCAAATAGATAGGTCTTGTTTTTTTATCCATTCTGATACCCTATGTCTTTTGGTTGGCGCATTTAATCCATTTACATTCAGTGTTATTATAGAAAGATACGGGTTCAGAGTCATTGTGATGACTGTATGTTTTATGCTTGTAGCGATGTCTCTGGTACTTTGTCTCACAGGATCCCCCTTAGGATCTCTTGTAGGGCTGGTTTAGTGGTGACGAATTCCTTCAGTTTTTGTTTGTTTGGGAAGACCTTTATCTCTCTTTCTATTCTAAATGACAGACTTGCTGGATAAAGGATTCTCGGCTGCATATTTTTTCTGTTTAGCACACTGAAGATATCGTGCCAATCCTTTCTGGCCTGCCAAGTTTCAAAGGAGAGATCAGTCACGAGTCTTATAGGTCTCCCTTTATATGTGAGGGCACGTTTATCCCTTGCTGCTTTCAGAATTTTCTCTTTATCCTTGTATGTTGCCAGTTTCACTATGATATGTCGTGCAGAAGATCGATTCAAGTTACGTCTGAAGGGAGTTCTCTGTGCCTCTTGGATTTCAATGCCTTTTTCCTTCCCCAGGTCAGGGAAGTTCTCAGCTATAATTTCTTCAAGTACCCCTTCAGCACCTTTCCCTCTCTCTTCCTCCTCTGGGATACCAATTATGGGTATATTATTTCTTTTTAGTGTATCACTTAGTTCTCTAATTTTCCCCTCATACTCCTGGATTTTTTTATCTCTCTTTCTCTCAGCTTCCTCTTTTTCCATAACTTTATCTTCTAGTTCACCTATTCTCTCCTCTGCTTCTTCAATCCGAGCTGTCGTCGTTTCCATTTTGTTTTGCATTTCGTTTAAGGCGCTTTTTAGCTCCTCGTGACTGTTCCTTAGTCCCTTGATCTCTGTGGCAAGAGATTCTCTGCTGTCCTGTATACTGTTTTCAAGCCCAGCGATTAATTTTATGACTATTATTCTAAATTCACTTTCTGTTATATTTTTTAAATCCTTTTTGATCAGTTCATTAGCTGTTGTTATATCCTGGAGATTATTCTGAGGGGAATTCTTCCGTTTGGTCATTTTGGATAGTCCCTGGAGTGGTGAGGACCTGCAGGGCACTTCCCCTGTGCTGTGGTGTATAACTGGAGTTGGTGGGCGGGGCCGCAGTCAGACCTGATGTCTGCCCCCTGCCCACCGCTGAGGCCACAGTCAGACTGGTGTGTGCCTTCTCTTCCCCTCTCCTAGGGGCGGGATTCACTGTGGGGTGGCGTGTCCCGTCTGGGCTACTTGCACACTGCCAGGCTTGTGTTGCTGGGGATCTGGCGTATTAGCTGGGGTGGGTAGGCAAGGTGCTCGGGGGCTGGAGGGGCAGGCTTAGCTCGCTTCTCCTTAGGTGACCCACTTCAGGAGGGGCCCTGTGGCAGCGGGAGGGAGTCAGACCCGCTGCCGGAGATTTGGCTCCGCAGAAGCAGAGAGTTGGGTGTTTGCGCGGAGCGAGCAAGTTCCCTGGCAGGAACTGGTTCCCTTTGGGATTTTGGCTGGGGGATGGGCGGGGGAGATGGCGCTGGCGAGCGCCTTTGTTCCCCACCAACCTGAGCTCTGTCGTCCGGGGGCTCAGCAGCTCTCTCTCCCTTTGTCCTCCAGCCTTCCCGCTTTCTGAGCAGAGCTGTTAACTTATGACCTCCCAGACGCTAAGTCGCGCTTGCTGTCGGAACACAGTCCCTCCGGCTCCTCCGCTTTTGCCAGCCAGACTCGGGGGCTCTGCTTGGCAGGTGAGCCGCCCCTCCGCCCCGGCTCCCTCCTGCCAGTGGTGGAGCGCTCACCGCCTCGCCGCCCTTCCTACCCTCTTCCGTGGGCCTCTTGTCTGCACTTGGCTCCAGAGACTCCGTTCTGCTAGTCATCTGGTGGTTTTCTGGGTTATTTAGGCAGGTGTAGGTGGAATCTAAGTGATCAGCAGGACGCGCGGTGAGCCCAGCGTCCTCCTACGCCGCCATCTTCCCTCCAACTCCTGTGTTTTTTTAGAATTGTGCTAAAATAAAAACATCTATCATAAAAATTTACCATTTTAACCACTTTTGAGTGTACAATCGTATTAAATGCATTCATAATGTGCAAACATCACTAACATCCAGGTCCATAACTCTTGTAAAACCAAAAGTCTGATCCATTAAACAATAACTTCCCAATCCCCTCTCCTCTCATCTCCTGGAAACCACCATTCTACTTTGTATGATTTTGATTGCTCTAAGTACATCATGTGAGTGGAATCATAAAGTATTTGTCCTTTTGTTACCAGTCTATTTCACTTAGCCTAATGTCTTCAAGGGCATCCGTGTTGTAGAATGTGACAGCGTTTCCTTCCTTTTAAAGCCGAATAACATTCCATTCTAGGTGTGTACCACACTTTGTTTATCCATTTATCCGTGGATAGATGTTCAGGTTGCTTCTACCTTTTAGCTATTGTGAATAGTGCTTCTATGAACATGGATGTGCAAATATCTCTTCGAGACCCTGCTTTCAGTTCTTCGGGATACATACCAACAAGTGAGATTTGATAGTTATGTGGCAGCTCTATCTGTAATTTTTTGAGGAACCAACATGTTTTTCAAAGCCATCACACTATTTTATAATCCTGCCATCAGCGCACAAGTGTTCATACTTATCCATATACCCACCAACACTTATCATTTTCTGGGCTTTTGATGGTAGCCATCCTAAATGGGTATGAGGTGATATTTTATTACAGTTTTAATGTACATTTCTCTGATGATTGGTGATATTGAGGAACCTTTGCATATGCTGCTGGCCATTTGTATGTCCATTTGGGACAAATGTCTACTCAAGTCCTTCACCCATTTTTTAATTAGGTTAATTTTTTTGTTGTTGTTGAGCTGTAGGAGTTCTTAATACATTCACAGTGTAGTTTTAAAACTTGCAGTATATCATGAGTGATTTAATCTTGGGGCTAAAAACTATTTTTCTTTTTCAATTCAAATATCAATTTACTCATCAAATAATTTGGCATTTGTAGCACTCAGGGATTTCAGTGGCAGGTAACTAACAGAGGCAGAAATAAAATATTTCTATAAAGCCATCTCTGGGTGGGGTGCTGGGGTGGTGGTGGTGAACACTCAGGCTTAGACTCTTCGTGGGCAGGAATGAGTTTGTAATTTGCATTGCACCAGTTACCTGTTGGAAATACCTCAAGACTGAGCATAGGCAATTGACCCCTGGAACCATGGATACTGCTGCCCCTGGAACTAAACAGAAAGCTGCCCTCTGGCTACCACCTGGTCAGACTGATCTCTATTTCTTTACATACTACCTTGCATTTAAAGTGTGTGGTGAGTAAATCCAGTAGGTGGAGTCTGAATCAAGGGTCCCCCCAACACAGGCATTTTAAGCTTCTGTGTTGGGAGGTGGGCTCTGCTCATAAAAAGGGGGATTCTTCAAAAATAGGAAAAAGTATCAAATTTCTACTGTTTCTTTGCCTTATTTCACCCAATATCACAAACTTAACACTTGTAAAAAATTGTTTTCCCACATCCTAAAATGTACTTATTACTACTCAACTGAAAACATGCCCTTCTACAAAATAAAAGTCTCAGAATTTCATTGTTACTGTGAAGGGATTGATCAAAAAAACTAAAGGACAACCTTCAGAATGGGGGAAGAGAGTTGCACATGGCATATCTGATAAATGGTTAGTATCCAAAATCGGTAAAGAACTTAACAAACTCAACACTCAAAAAAACAAATAATCCAGTTGAGAAATGGACAGAAGACATAAATAGACATTTTTCCAAAGAAGACATTCAGATGGCTAACAGAGAAATGGAAAGACGTTCAACATCACTCATCATCAGGGAAATACAAATATACAGTGAGTACCACCTCACACATGTCAGAGTGGCTAAAATAACACCTGAAACAACAGATATTGGTGAAGTTGCAGAGAAAGGGGAACCCTCTGACACTGTTGGTGGAGATGCAAACTGGTGCAGCCAGCCTGGAAGACATATGGAGATTCCTCAAAAAGTTAAAAATAGAACTGCCCTACAACCGGGCAATTGCACTGCAAGATATTTACCCAGAGGATACAAAAATACTGATTCAAAGGGATACCTCCAGCTCGATATTTATAGCGACATTATCAACAATAGCCAAATTATGGAAAGAGCCCAAATGTCCATCCACTGATTAATGGATAAAGAAGGTAGATGTGTGTGTGTGTATATATATACGATATATGTATATGATATGTATATGATATATATTGATATATGATATATATGGTATATATATATGATATATATGATATATATACATAATATATATAATACATAAATATATATTTATATACATTTTAAATATATAAAATACATAATATATATGATATATATAATATATATATGTAGTATATATAAATATATACCACATCTGTATACAATGTAATATTATGCAGCCAACAAAAAGAATGAAATCTTGCCATTTACAATGACATGGACAGAGCTAGAGTGTGTTCTCAGTGAAATAAGAATCCTTTTGCATGACATAAACTTATAGCAGATCTGAGAATAGTTCATGTATCCACAGGTGAAGGTAATTGTTGTATGCCTCTCACATATCAAAGTGGACCTTAGCATACTGCATCAAGCATACAATCTGTCCAGAGCAGGCCTGGAAGTTACAGAAGAAATGGCATGCAAAGTTGCCATTGACAGGTTGAAATATCTTGAAGAAATAAGTTTTCCAGTAACAAAACTCTACACAGATTCATCAAGAACTCCAGTGTATATGGTATAAGGACAATGTGGTAATACAGTTACATAGCTTAAAATAACAAGTGACTTAGAAATGTATACATCTTAATTGTAAATTAATTTTATATATTCAGAATTCTTGATCATTCCACAACTGATATATAAAGGTAAGGGAGGCTTCTATCAAAAATCCAAAAATAGGGGCGCCTGGGTGGCGCAGTCGGTTAAGCGTCCGACTTCAGCCAGGTCATGATCTCGCGGTCCGTGAGTTCGAGCCCCGCGTCAGGCTCTGGGCTGATGGCTCGGAGCCTGGAGCCTGTTTCCGATTCTGTGTCTCCCTCTCTCTCTGCCCCTCCCCCGTTCATGCTCTGTCTCTCTCTGTCCCAAAAATAAATAAAAAACGTTGAAAAAAAAATTTAAAAAAAAAAAAATCCAAAAATAGAGGAGGACCTGGACTTCTCAGTTGGTTAAGTGTCTGACTCCCAATTTTGGCTCGGGGCATGATCTTCTGGTTTGTGGATTCAAGCCCCTCATCAGGCTCTGTGCTGGCAGTGCAGAGCCTGCTTGGAATTCTCTCTCTCTCCCTCTTTCTCTGCCCCTCCTCAGCTTGTGCTTGCTTTCTGTCTCAAAATAAGGAAACTTAAAAGGTGGGGGGGGGGGGGGAAGATTGGCAGAAGCTTCACAATGTCAACATGTCAAAAAACTATTGTAAGAAAATTCTGATGGTCAAAACAATAAAAATAAGGAAAAGAATGACAAAAGATAAATATGATGAAAATAACAGGAGAGATAAAAATAATGAGATTCAAGACCCTTTCTAACAGGAAACAACAAAATAAAGATTAAAATAAAAATACAATTTGTTAGGGTAACAATATACATAAATGTCAGCAGTGATTTTGTTTGGACTTTGATAAATAATGCAATAATTCATTATGGCACTAAAATTTTTTTTTAATTTTTAAAAATTTTTTTGAGAGAGAACATGAATCGGGGCGGGAAGAGAGTGAAAAAACTTTAAGCAGGCTCTACTCTCAGTGCAGAGCCTGATGTGGGGCTCAGTCCCACGACCTTGGGATCATAACCTGAGGCCAAATCAAGAGTCAGATGCTCAATCAAATGAGCCACCAGGTGCCCTGATTATGGCATTTTAAAGATAAATTGAGTCCATTCAATACAGGCTAAGTGTAGAAAGGTTTTTTTCTCTTAAATCTTGTTCAAATATTATTTAAGGATATTCAACAGTACATTGATGACAAAAATAAGTTCATTACATTTAATGGAAAAAAATAAAGAGGTGGTCAAAGTGATGAAAGATGCTGGCCATTTTATTTGAAAACCAAAAGTCACATATACTATTTTGCTTGTAAACTATTTTTTAATATAATTTATTATCAAATTGGCTAACATAGAGCGTATACAGTGTGCTCTTGATTTTGGGGGTAGATTCCCATGATTTGTTGCTTACATACAACACCCAGTGCTCATCACAACAAGTGCCCTCCTCAATGCCCATCACCCACTTTCCCTCTCCCCACCCCCATCAACCCTTAGTTTGTTCTCTGTATTTAACAGTCTCTTACAATTTGCCTCCCTCTCTCTCTGTTTTTAACTATCCCCCCCCCTTCCCCCATGGTCTTCTGTTAAGGATCTCAAGTTCCACATATGAGTGAAAACATATGATATCTTTCTATGACTGACTTATTTCACTTAGCATAATACCTTCCAGTTCCATCCATGTTGCTGCAAATGGCAGGACTTCATTCTTTCTCATTGCCAAGTAGTATTCCATTGTATATATAAACCACATCTTTGTTATCCATTCATCAGTTGATGGGCAGTTAGGCTCTTTCCATCATTTGGCTATTGTTGAAAGCACTTCTGTAAACATTGCCCCTGTGAATCAGCACTCCTGTATCCTTTGGATAAATTCCTAGTGGTGCTATTGCTGGGTTATAAGGTAGTTTTATTTTTAATTGTTTGAGGAACCTCCACACTGTTTTCCAGAGCGGCTGCACCAGCTTGCATTCCCACCAACAGTGCAAGAGGGTTCCCATTTCTTGACATCCTCACCAGCATCTTTTGTTTCCTGAGTTGTTAATTTTAGCCACTCTGACAAGCGTGAGGTGGTATCTCAGTGTGGTTTTGATTTGTATTTCTTTGATGATGAGTGATGAGCATCTTTTCATTTATCTGTTGGCCATCTGCGTGTCTTCTTTGGAAAAGGGTCTATTCATGTCTTCTGCCCATTTCTTCACTGGATTATTTGTTTTTCAGGTGTTGGGTTTGGTAATTTCTTTATAGATTTTGGATACTAACCCTTTATCTGATATGTCATTTGCAATTATCTTTTCCCATTCTGTTGGTTGCCTTTTAGTTTTGTTGATTTTTTTCTTTTGCAGTGGAGAAGCTTTTTATCTTGATGAGGTCCCAATAGTTCATTTCTGTGTTTGATTTCCTTGTCTTTGGAGACGTGTTGAGCAAGAAATTGCAGTGGCTGAGGTCAGAAGTTTTTGCCTGTTTTCTCCTCTAGGGTTTTGATGGTTTTCTGTTTCACATTTAGGTCTTTCATCCATTTTGAGCTTATTTTCGTGTATGGTATAAGAAAGTGGTCCAGTTTCATTCTTCTGCTTTTGCTGTCCAGTTCTCCCAGCACCATTTGCTAAAGAGACTGTCTTTTTTCCATTGGATACTCTTTCCTGCTTTGTCAAAGATTAGTTGGCCATACATTTTTGAGTCCAATTCTGGGTTCTCTATTCTATTCCATTGGTCTATATGTCTGTTTTTGTGCCAATACCATACTGTCTTGATGATTACAGCTTTGTAGTAGAGGCTAACGTCTGGGATTGTGATGCTTCCCACTTTGGTTTTCTTTTTTAACATTACTTTGGCTCTTCAGGGTCTTTTGTGGTTCCATACAACTTTTAGGATTGTTTGTTCTAGCTTTGAGAAGAATGCTGGTGCAATTTTTATTGGGATTGAATTCAGTGTGTAGGTTGCTTGGGGTGGTAGTGACATTTTAAAAATATTTATTCTTCCAATTCATGAGCATGGGATATTTTTCCATTTCTTTATGTCTTCTTCAATTTCCTTCATAAGTTTTCTGTAGTTTTCAGCAAATAGATCTTTTACATCTTTAGTTAGGTTTATTCCTAGGTATTTTATGTTCTTGGTGCAATTGTAAATGGGATAAATTTCTTGGTTTCTCTTTCTGTTGCTTCATTATTGGTATATATAAATGCAACTGATTTCCATACATTTTTTGTATCCTGTAACTTTGCTGAATTCATGTATCAGTTCTAGCAGCTTTTTGGTAGAGTCTTTTGGGTTTTCCACACAGAGTATGAGGTCATCTGTGAAAAGTGAAAGTTTGACTTATTTGCCAATTTTGATGCCTTTTATTACATTTTGTTGTCTTTTTGCTGTTGCTAGGACTTCCAATACAATGTTAAACAACAGCAGTGATAGTGGACATCCCTGTCATGTTCCTCATCTCAGGGGGAAAGTTCTCAGTTTTTCCCCATTGAGGATACTAGCTGTGGGCTTTTCATATATGACTTTTATGATGTTTAGGTATGTTCCTTCTATCCCGACTTTCTTGAGGGTTTTTGTTAAGAGAGGATGCTGTATTTTATCAAATGCTTTTTCTGCATCTGTTTACAGGACTGTATGATTCTTACCCTTTATTTATTAATGTGATGTATCACAGTGATAGATTTTCAAATATTGAACCAGCCCAGAAGCCCAGGAGTGAATCCCACTTGACCATGGGGAATAATTATTTTTATATACTGTTGAATTCGATTTGATAGTATCTTGTTGAGAATTTTTACATCCATATTCATCAGGTATATTTGCCTATAATTCTCCTTTCTGGGGGCAGTCTCTGTCTGGTTTGGGAATCAAGGTAATGTTGATGTCCTAGAATGAGTCTAGAAGCTTTCCTTCCATTTCTATTTTTCGGAACAGCTTGAGAAGGATAGGTATTTACTCTGCTTTAAGCGTCTGGTAAGGGTCTGTGACTCTTGTTGGGAGATTGTTGATAACTGATTCAATTTCTTTACTAGTTTTGGGTCTGTTCAAATTTTCTATTTCTTTTTGAGTTTTGGTGAGTTCTTTTGAGTTTGTGGGTGTCTAGGAATTTGTCCATTTATTCCAGGTTGTCCAGTTTGTTGGCATATAATTTTTCATAGTATTCTCTGATAATTGCTTGTATTTCTGAGGGGTTGGTTGTGATAAGACCATTTTCGTTTGTGATTTTGTCTGTTTGTGTCCTATCTCTTTTCCTTTTGAGAATTCTGGCTAGAGACTTATCAATTTTGTTTATTTTTTTCAAAAAAACAAGCTCTTAGTTTCATTGATATGTTCTGGTGTTTTTGGATTCTATATTGTTTATTTCTGCTCTGATGTTTATTATTTCCCTTCTGCTGGCCTTGGGGTTTCTTTTCTGTTCTGCTTCTAGTTCCTTCAGGTGTGTGTTTAGATTTTGTATTTGGGATTTTTGTTTCTTGAGATAGGCCTGATTGCAATGTATTTCCCTCTTAGGACTGCCTTTGCTGCATCCCAATGAGTTTGGACTGTCGTGTTTTCATTTTCATTTTTTTCCATATATTTTTTTAATTTCTTCTTTAATTGCCTGGTTGACCCATTCATTCTTTAGTAGGGTGTTCTATAACCTCCATACATTTGGAGGTTTTCCAAACTTTTTCCTGTGGTTGATTTGAAGTTTCATAGCATTGTGATCTGAAAGTGTGTGTAGTATGATCTCAATTATTCTATATTTATTGAGGCTGTTTTGTGACTCAGTATGTGATCTATCTTGGAGAATGTTCCATGCGCACTTGAGAAGAATGTGTATTCTGCTGTTTTAGAATAAAAAGTTCTGAATATATCTGTCAAGTCCCTCTGGCCCAGTGTATCATTCAAAGCCATTGTTTCTCTATTGATTTTTCTCCTTAGATGATCTGTCCGTTGTTGTATGTGGAGTATAAAGTCACGTGCAATTACCACATTCTTATCAGTAAGATTGCTTATGTTTGTGATTAATTGTTTTATATATTTGGGAGCTCCAAATCGGGTACATAAACATTTATAATTGTTAGCTCTTCTTGATAGATCCCATAATTATGATATAATGACCTTCTTCATCTCTTGTTACAACCTTTAGTTTAAAATCTAGTTTGTCTGATACAAATATGGTTATTCCAGCTTGCTTTTGACTTCCAGTAGCATGATAGATGGATCTCCATCACCTCACTTTCAATCTGAAGGTGTCCTCACGTCTAAAATGGGTCTCTTGTAGGCAGTAAATAGATGGGTCTTGTTTTTTTTTTTTTTATCCATTCTGATACGCTATGGCTTTTGATTGGAGCATTAATCCATTTACATTCAGCATTATTATTGGAAGATATGGATTTACTGTCATTGTGTTATCTGTAGGTTTCATGCTTGTAGTGATGTCTCTGGTCCTTTGTAGTCTTTGTAACATTCCACTCACAGAGTCCCCCTTAGGATCTCTAGTAGGGCTGGTTTAGTGGTGATGAACTCCTACAGTTTTTGTTTGTCTGGGAAAACCTTTATCTCTCCTATTCTGAATGATAGTCTTGTTGGATAAAGGATTCCTGGGTTCATATTTTTCCTATTCAGCACATTGAATATTTCCTGCTACTCCCTTCTGTGCTGCCACGTTTCAGTAGAGAGGTCTGCTACTACCCTTATGTGTCTACCCTTGTTTGTCTCTAGCTGCTTTCAGAATTCTCTCTTTATCTTTGTATTTTGCTAGTTTCACTATGGTATGTGGTGAAGATCGATTCCTGTTACATCTGAAGGGAGTTCTCTGTGCCTCCTAGATTTCAATGTCTGTTTTCTTCCCCAGATTGAGGGCGTTCTCAGCTATGATTTGTTTAAGTACACCTTCTGCTCCCTCTCTCTCTCTCTCTCTCTCTCTCTCTCTCTCTCCTTCTTCTGGGACTCTTATGATACGGATATTATTGTTTCATGGAATCACTTAGTTCTCTAATTCTCCCCTCGTGGTCTAGAATTTTTTTAAATCTCTTTCTCAGCTTCATCTTTTTCCATAATTTTATCTTCTCTTTCACTTATTCTCTCCTGCCTCTTCAATCCTCACTGTCACCGCATCTAGTTTATTTGTTCCTCACTTACAACATTTCTTAATTCATCCTGACTAGTTTTTAGTTCCTTGATCTCTGCAGCAATAGATTCTCTGCTGTCTTCTATGCTTTTTCTAAGCCCCAAGATTAATCTTATGACTATTATTCTAAATTCTTGTTCAGTTATATTGTTTATATCTGTTTTGATCATTTCTTTAGCTCTCATTTCTTTCTGGAATTTCTTTTGAGGAGAATTCTTCCATTTCATTATTTTGGCTAGTTTTCTGTCCCTTACGTGTTTTAAAAGCTTGTTATGTGTCCTGCACCTGTGAGCACTACTATATTATTTTTTTCAATACATGAAGTTTATTGTCAAATTGGTTTCCATACAACACCCAGTGCTCATCCCAAAAGGTGCCCTCCTCAATACCCATCACCCACCCTCCCCTCCCTCCAATCCCCCCATCAACCCTCAGTTCTCAGTTTTTAAGAGTCTCTTATGCTTTGGCTCTCTCCCACTCTAACCTCTTTGCTTTTTTTTTTTTTTTTCCTTCCCCTCCCCCATGGGTTTCTGTTAAGTTTCTCAGGATCCACATAAGAGTGAAAGCATATGGTATCTGTCTTTCTCTGTATGGCTTATTTCACTTAGCATCATACTCTCCAATTCCATCCACGTTGCTACAAAGGGCCATATTTCATTCTTTCTCATTGCCACATAGTACTCCATTGTGTATATAAACCACAATATTTTTATCCATTCATCAGTTGATGGACATTTAGGCTCTTTCCATAATTTGGCTATTGTTGAGAGTGCTGCTATAAACATTGGGGTACAAGTGCCCTTATGCATCTATACACCTGTATCGCTTGGGTAAATTCCTAGAAGGAGCACTACTATATTAAAAAGTGGTCATGCCCTGTTTTGTGCCTGGCTCTTCAGGAAGTGTTTTTTGGAGTGTGTTACATGTTGTCTGTTGTTGGGACTCTGGTTGCTTTATCTCCCTACTTATAGTGATGTTTTGGACCCTCCACCAGGTGTGCTTTGATTGTTCATTGAAGTAGCCCTGTGGCCTGCCAGGTTGTCCCCATGGGCCCCTGGAGATACTCTGTCACGTAGCAGCCTGGACTCTTGGAATTCAGAGTCCTCTGGGCTTAAGACTGCTGTGTCTGAGGGACAAGGGAACTTTGGATCCCCCTATTTCTCTGCCATGTTGGATCTCACTTGTAAACTATTTTGAAGAAAGACCTTATTTATTGGGATTTATAAAATGGATAAATGTCTTATAAAGAAAAAAATAATCTTAAAGGTTACGAAGATTTCATGGAGCTCATGATGGCTATGGTTATTTGGATTACCGTGGGGGGAAAAATACACTAGCTTCTATAAGTGTGTTCCCCAGATGAGCAGTGTTACAAAGTGAATGTGTCCTCGTGTAATTCCTATGTTGAAATCCTAACCCTCAGTGTGATACTAAGAGGTGGGGCTTTGGAGAGGTGATTAGGCTATGAGTGTGGAGCACTCATGAATGGGCTTTTTCTTCTTGAGGTAGGCCTGACTTGATGTATGCTTCACTCTTATGACCACTTTGCTGCATTCCAAGGTTTTGGACCCTCGTGTTCTTATTTTCATTTGTTTCTGTGTATTTTTTTTTTATATCTTCTTTATTTTTTTGATTGACCAATTCATTCTTTCATAGGATGTTCTTTAGCCTCTTTGTATTTTTGGTCTTTCCAAATTTTTTCCTGTAGTTGACGTCAAGTTTCATAGCACTGTGGTCAGAAAATATGCATGGTATTATTTCAGTCTTTTTGAACTGTTGAGGCCTGATTTGTGACTTAATATGTGATCAGTTATGGAGAATGTCCCCTGTGCACTTGAAAATAATGTGTATTCTACTTTAGGATGAAATGATCTGGGTATATCTGCTTAGTCCATCTGCTCCAGTATGTTATTCTAAAGCCATTGTTTCCTCGTTGATTTTCTGCTTAAATGATCTGTCCATTGCTATAAGTGGGGTGTTAAATCTAATACTGTTATTATTATCAATGAGTTTCTTTACGTTTGTTTTATATATTTGGGGTTCTTTCAAGTTAGGGGCATAAATATTTATAATTGTTAGATCTTGTTGGTTATGATGTATTTCCCTTCTTCATCTCTTGTTACAGTCTTTGGTTTAAAAATCTATTTTGTCTGATATAAATATTGCTACTCCAGCCTTCTTTTGATGTCCATTTGCATGGTAAATGTTTCTCCATCCCCTCACTTTTAAGCTGGATGTGTTTTTCAGTCTAAAATGAGTCTCTTGTAGGCAGCATGTAGATGGGTCTTGTTTTTTAATCCATTCTGACATCCTTTGTCTTTTGATTGGACCATTTAATTAATTTATATTCAGAGTGATTCTTAAATTTTTTTTTTTTTTCAACGTTTATTTATTTTTGGGACAGAGAGAGACAGAGCATGAACGGGGGAGGGACAGAGAGAGAGGGAGACACAGAATCGGAAACAGGCTCCAGGCTCTGAGCCATCAGCCCAGAGCCTGACGCGGGGCTCGAACTCACGGACCGTGAGATCGTGACCTGGCTGAAGTCGGACGCTTAACCGACTGCGCCACCCAGGCGCCCCTATATTCAGAGTGATTCTTGATAGACATGAATTTAGTGCCATTGTATTACCTGTTAAGTCATTTTTGGAGATTTTCCCTGTTTCTTTCTAGTCTTTGTCACTTTTGGTCTTTATTTCCCACTCAGAGAGTACCCTTTAATATTTCTTACAGGGCTGAATTAGTGGTCACGAACTCCTTTAGTTTTTGTTTGTCTGGGGAACTCTTTATCTCCTATTCTGAATGATAGCCTTGCTGGATAGCGTATTCTTGACTGCTTATTTTCCCCATTCAGAGTGTTAAATATATCATACCACCTCCTTCTTGCCTGTTAAGTTTCTGTGGAGAGATCTTCTGCTAACTTTGTCTTCTCTGGTAAGTTAGGGACTTCTTTTGTCTCCCTGCTTTTAGGATTTTTTCTTTATAATTTGCAAATTTAACTATAATATGTCTTGGTGTTGGCCTACTTTTGTAGATTTTGATGGGACTTCTCTCTGCCTCCTGGATTTGGATGTCTTTTTCCTTCCTCAGAGTAGGAAAGTTTTCAGCTATTATTTGTTCAAGTAAACCTCCTGCCCCCTTTTCCCTCTTTTCTTCTTCTGAGACTCCTATGATACAAATGTTGTTATGCTTTATGGAATCACAGAGTTCCTTAAGTTTGGCTTCATGATCTAAGATTTTCTTTCCCCCTTTTGTGCAACTTTATTATTTTCCATAATTTTATTTTCTACATCACTTATTCATTCCTCTTCTTCTTCCACCCTTGTCGTTGTTACACCAGTTGATTTTGCATCTTTGTTATTTTAATTTAATTTAAGAATTTTTTAATTTAAGCCTGGCTAGTTTTTAAGTCTTTTGTCTTTGTGGAGAGAGATTACCTGGTGTCTTCTATACTTTTCTCAAGCCCAGCTAGTATCCTTATGATTGTTGTTTTAAATTCTGGATCAGACATATTACTTATATCTGTTTCAATTAGATTCTTAGTCATGACCTTTTCTTGTTATTTCTTAGGGGATGAGTTCCTCTGTCCTGGAATTTTGCTTATATATCTGTCTTCTTCTGTGTGTTAGGAAAGCCTGGTATGTTTCCTGCTCCTGAGAGTAATGTTTTTACGCAGAAATAGTCACATACTGTCCAGGTTGTGGCGCTTCAGGAAGTGTCTCTGGTGCTGCATGTCTCTGCTGCTGTGTTTTGACTGGTTTGTCCCTTAGGCCAATCCTCTGCAGAGTTTTTGCTTTCCTGAAGTGGGGAGTGTTTGGACCTTGTCCAGAGTGTGGTGAGTTTTAACTGGGTGTGCTCTGGTCTGTTTGTTAAAAGAGACTTGATGCTATTTTCACTAGAGCTGAAGATTTGCAGAACTCTATGTTCAGTAGATGTGGTGTGGCAGGGATTTGTGCTGGTCTTTTGGGGGGTGGAGCCCACTGCTCTGGTTCTCAGGCACACTGGCCAGAGAGAAGCAGCACCTGGAGAGCACAGGGTGGGCAGGGCTTGCTGTAAGTGTTTTAGGCCACCATTGTTGGCCCTGTGCTGCTTACTGAAGTTAGTTCATGCTATAGGTGAGGGAGGGAAATGGTGCTAGCCAGCTCCTTCTTCCCCAGAGATGAGAGTTCTCACGTGCTACTATCAAGCAATCCCTCCCAGAAGACAGAACAGTTTCCCCTTGGGTGTCTCAGATGTCTTTCAGATCGTTGCCTTAACACCGTGTCCAAGTTGCTTGCCCACCTGGAGCAGTACAGTGCACTTTTGACTCTGTCTCAGCCAGGCCTGCTGACTTTTAAAACTCAAAACGTTAGGGACCTGGTGTGGCAGTATCCATGCTGGTCTTCTGAGGGAAGGTCTTTCATGCTGGAACTGATACAGGTTTGACCCAGAAGGTCAGTCACCCCAGAGCACAGGAGAATATTGTTGTAATAAAGCACAGTAAAGATCCAGTGTCCAGGTTAGCCACCCTTAACTTGTGTGTCTGCATCTATGCTGAGAGGTAGAAGAGGGAAATGGCACCCACTGGTTCCTTTGTTTCCAAAGAGGCAATGTCATGTTTCTCAGATGCACCACAAGAAGGAGGAATCATATCTCCCAGTGTATTTAGGTGATGCTCAGATTGTGCTGTTCCCCCTCCAGGTTACTTGCTCATCTTCTGTAAAGGAGCACTGCAGCACCCTCAGGGCTCTATATCAGCCACTCCATACACCTCTAAAACTCTAGTCTTTGATCCCTATTGGTTGCAAAATCTCATGAAAATCAGCTCCTCTTGTTTTCCCAGTCAATGGCTTTGGAAAAGTGTTTTCTTTGTATAACGTCCTGTGCACCCCTCTGTCCTTTTGTCTCCTCTCTCTCCACCTGGACTCCCACTCCTCTGCAGTATCCATGATCCATTTTTCCCATAACCACATTTCTGCACCTCCTTCCTTCCACGGTGTGGTCTCCGCTCTCTCTCTGGTTGTACAGTTTGTTCTGTGAGTCCTCAGATTGATTCCTTGGGTATTCAGAATGATTTGATATTTATCCAGCTGTGTTTGAGGGATGAGATAAGCCTAGGGTCTTCTTATTACACTGTCTTAGCTCCTCTCAGCTGAGAAAGGTCAGTATTAACTCTTCTGTAAATGTTTGGTAGAATTCACCTGTGAAACCATCTCATGCCACACCTTCATTTGTTGGGAGTTTTCCTATTACTAGTAACAAAATTGAATCAGTAATAAATCTGTTTAGATTTTCTATTTCTTCCTGATCCAGTTTAGAATTATTGGATGTTTTTAGGAATATATATATTTTTTCTATATTGTATAATTTGTTGGCATATAAATTTTTGAAGTAGTCTTATATAATCCTTTGTATTTCTGTGGTGTTGGTTCTAATTTCTCTTTCATTTGTGGTTTTGAGTCTTCTCTTCTTCTTGATAAGTCTGGCTAAAGGTTTGTGCATTTTATATTTTCAAAGCACCATTGATTTTTTTTCTGTTATTTGTGTCTCTATTTCATTTACTTCTTTTCTGATCTCTATTATTTTCTTCTTCTACTAACTTTGGGTTTTGCTCTTCCTTTTCTAGTTCCTTTAGGTGTAAGCCTAACCTGTTTGTTTGAGATTTTTCTTGTTTCTTGAGGTTTGCCTGTGTTGCTGTATACTTTCTCTTAGAGCTGCTTTTGATGCATCCCAAAGATTTTAGTCTGTTGTGTTTCCATTTGCTTTTGTCTCCAGATATTTTTTAATTTACTCTTTGATTTCTCCATTTGCTTATTGGTTTAATAGCATATTGTTTAGCCTCCATGTATTTTTGTTTTTCTGTCTTTTTTTTCTTGTGACAGATTTCTAGTTTCATACCATTTGAGTAGATAAGATGCTTGATTTGATTTTAGTCTTTTCAAATGTATTAAGATTTGTTTCGTGGCCTAACACATGATGTATCCTGGAGAATGTTTCATGTGCAGTTGAGAATGTCTTTTCTCTTCATTTTGGATGAAGTGTTCTCTAATAATCTATTAATTCCATCTAGTCTAATGTGTCATTACAAATAACTATTTCCTTACTGATTTTCTGTCTGGGTGATCTGTCCATTGATGTAAATGGGGTGTGAAAGTCCCTAATATCATTGTATTACTTTGAATTTCTCACTTTATTATCTTTAATATTTGCTTTATATATTTATACATAGTTGGGTGTACAGATAAACAAAATTATTTTGTCCTCTTGTTGGATTGATCCCTTTATCATTATGTAATGCCCTTCTTTGTCTCCTGTTGCAGTCTGTTTTAAAGTCTGTTTTGTCTGATGTAAGTATTGCTCCCTACCTCTTTTCTTTTTTTCAGTTCATTCATTCACCCTTTGTTTTTGATTGAAGCTTTTAGTCCATTTACGTTTAAAGTTAGGTGTGTACATATTGTCATTTTCTTAGTTGTTTTCTGGTTGTTTTTATAGTTCTCTGTGTTCCTTTCTTTTTCTCTTGCTTTCTTCCCTTGTGATTTGGTAACTTTCTTTAGCCTTATGCTTGGATTCCTTTCTCTTTATTTTTTGTGTATTTATTACAGGTTTTTGGCATGTGGTTACCATTAGGTTAATATATAATAACATATGTATGTAGCAGTCTGTTTTCAGTTGATGGTCACTTAAGTTCAAATACATTCTAAATACGCTATATTCTTACTTTCTCCCTCCCCACATTTTATGTATATAATCTCATATGTTACATCATTTTATTTTGTGTATCTCATAACTAATTTTTATAGATGTAATTGATTTACTACTTTTGTCTTTGAACCTACATAACAGCTTTATAAGTAATTAATCTTCTACCTTTACTATGTTTCCTTTTATCAGTGAAAAATTTTCCTTTCATAATTATTTTTACTTGTACTTATGACCTTTTCATTGAAAGAAGTCTTTTTAATCTTAAGGCTTAGTGGTGATGAACTGCTTTAACACTTTTTGGGGGGGTGGGAGGGAGTCTGGAAAACTCTTTATCCCTCCTTCAATTCTGAATGATACCTGCCAGGTAGAATAACCTTGGCTTTATTTTTTTGTTCTTTGTTTTTTGTTTTTATTTTTGTTTTTGTTTTTAGCACTTTGAGTTTATCCTGTCACTCCCATCAGGCCTATAAAGTTTCTACTGAAAAATCAATTGTAATAGCCTTATAGGGTTTCCCTTGTTATAGAATTACTTGCTTTTCTCTTACTGCTTTTAAAATTCTCTATTTTTTTGGGTGCTTGGATGGTTCAGTCAGTTAAGCATCCAACTTTGGCTCAGGTCACAATCTCATGGTTTGTGGGTTCGAGCCCTGCATTGGGCTCGGTGCTCACAGGTTGGAGCCTGGAGCTGCTTCAGATTCTGTGTCTCCTCCTCTTTCTGCCCCTCCCCCACTTGTGCTCTGTCTCTCAAAAATAAATGTCAAAAAAAGATTCTCTATTTTTAATTTTTGGCATTTTACTTATTATTTTTCTTGGTGTCGACCTCTTTGTGTTCATCTTGTTTTGAGCTCTCTGTGCTTCCTGAACTACGACATCTATTTTCTTTATCAGGTTAGGGAAGTTTTCAGCTATTATTTCTTCTTGTAATTTTTTTGCCCCTTTTTCTCTTTTCCTTCTGTGACCCTTATAATGTGAATGTTAGCATGCTTGATACTGTCCCAGAGGTCCCTTAGCTATCCTCCTTTAAAAAAAATTTCCCTTCTCTCTGCTGTTCAATTTGGGTGATTTCTAATACCCTGTCTTCCAGATTGCTGATCCATTCTTCTGCTTCCTCTAATCTACTTTTGATTTCCTCTAGTGTATTTTTAATTTCATTTGTTGTATTTTTCAGCTTTGATTCATTCTTTTTTATATTTTATATGTCTTTGTTGAAGTTTTCACTGAGTTCATCCACTTTTATGTCTGGTGAGCATCTTTATCACCATTACTTTTAAATCCTCATGAGTCAGATTGCTTATCTCTATTCCATTTAGTTCTTTTTTCTGAGGTTTTGTCTTGCTTTGTTTGTTTGTTTGGAACATGTGTCTCTGTTTCTTCATTTTATGTGACTTTCTGTGTTTGTTTTATGTATTAAATAAGTCATCTATATCTCCTGGTCTTGAAAGTAGTGGACTTATGTAGAAGATATCCAAGGGGCCCATAATACAACCTCCCTGGTCACTATAATCATGTGCTCCAGGGGCATCCTTTGTATGGGCTGTGTGCACCCTCCTGTTGTGGCTATGCTGATGAGCAGGACTTTTTCTGGGCTTGGCCAGTTGCAATGACCAGTTGCAATGAGCAATTGCAACTACTGTGAGTGCACCATTGGGCAGGGCTGGCCCCAGTGTAACTGGCTGAGAAGCCTAGCTATAGCTACTGTGGGCATACTGGTAGGTAGAGTTAGCCCCTGCTTCAGCTTGTTGAGAAACCAAACCATACCAATAACACATACCAATCCATGGCTATACAAATGGATAATTTCAGATTCACATGCAGTTTTTAGTAATACAGAGATATCTTGTATGTTTTTCACATATTGAAATATAACGTTTCAACTATCATGTAGAAAAATCTTTTATGAAGTTTATTTTGATAGAGCAGAGGAGGGGCAGAGAGAGAGGAAGAGAGAGAATCTCAAGCAGCCTCCATGCTATCAGTGCAGAGCCTGATGCAGGGCTCAAAACCATGAACCATGAGACCATGAATTGAGCCAAAACCAAGAGTCAAATGCTTAACCAAATGAGCCACCCAGGTGCCCCAAAAAATCTTTTTGATAAAACAAGTGAGAAGTTACAAATGCCTAATTTGAAATATATGATGACTATATCATTTTGTTGTCTTTATACTTATTTAATAAATTATTGAAAGAAAACTGAGATAAAATATTCTAAAAAAGAGAAGGGAAATCAATAGACATTCTGACACTGGAAGCAACTGACTTATAATTTCAGATCTTACTAAAGGCAGTATATAGGAATAAGAAAAATGCAACTAATGAAGAAGAATTAACTAACACATTGGGAGAAGATACTAACACATTGGGAGAAGATTTAAATTTCATATTGAATTTGACAGAAAATGCCAATATTAAGAAAACAAACTCATAAAATGTCACTTTAATGAAGACATCAGTCACTTCCTAGGAAAACTTGAAATGCTCTAAAAATGTATGGTTTAGACATAAAAGGAACTTGATTGAGGGTTTCCCTGACAGAAAACAATGTAACAATTTACATGATATTAGCAATAATTAATTTGAAGAGCAAAGAAAGTTTCTAAACTATCAACAGTACAAGACACGTTTCCATCAGACAGACTGAAGTAAAGACAGAATCATTTTTCTGTTCTCAATAGGATATGATAATACGAAATAATTGTCATATGAAGAAGCAATCAAAGAGCATGCAGCCAAGAAATGTGAAACAGTATTACAGAGATGTGTTAAGGAGTTACTTAATTTCTGAAATATTATTTTTTTTTGAATTTTGTGATGATTGTAGCATTTATAAGCTTTTTAGTCTCATAATTTACTTTTTCTCTTATTATATCTCTTTGTATCTAATTTTTTCAAATAAGTGTGCCCTGTCTCCAACTTTTCTAACTTTCAGGCCTCAAAAAACCTGTGTCAAGTCAGTCCTATGAGCCTAGAATGCTGCTATGAGCATAGATTAATGCTTCTTTAAATGTTTCATGAATTATTGTTATGAAAAATATTTGAAATGGAAGAGACACCAAACTAAAACTTACAATTTTAAATTTTATTTTGAAAGTTTAAAGTGTATTGAAAAATAGAGAAAATAATACACAGAACTGCTAATATCCGTCAGCCATATTCAACAATGATTAAGACTCCATGTTTTTTTCACTTTTTTCCTTTCTTCTGTAGTATTTTAAGGCAAATCTCAGATACCTGTGTCATTTCATCTCTTATACCTAAATTCATGTCTCTAACAAGTGTGGGCATTTTCTTACATAAACATTTACTTAACCAAATGTTAGGTCTTACATCTTGTAAAATTAATAAGAATTCAATGTTATCATGTAATACCCTCCATAGATAGTCAAATAGTCCCAAATGTTTTTCAAAATTTTTGCATTGGGTTTATTTGAATCATGATACAAGCAAAGTCAGCACATTTAATTTTATTAAAAGCATAACCTCAGATGCGTTACGGGTTCAGTTCCAGGAAATCACAGCAAAGTGAACATCACAATAAAATGAGTATCATAATAAAGCTAGCAAATAAATTTTTGGTTTCCAGTGCATAAAAAAGTTATATTTGCAATATACCATAGTCTATTAAGTGTGCAATAGAATTATGTCTAAAAAACAATGTGATTTTTTTTTTTTTTTTGAGAGTGTGAGCAGGGGAGTCGCAGAGGGCAAGAAAATCTTTAAGCAGGCTCCATGCCCTAGCAGGGAACCCAACACAGGGCTCCATCTCATGACCATGAGATGATGACCTGAGTCAAAATCAAGAGTAGGACACTTAAGTGACTGAGCCACCCAAGGCACCCCACAATGTGCATATTTTAATTAAAGAACATTTCATTGCTAAAAAATGCAAACCATCATCTGAACTTTTAGTGAGTTGTAATCTTCTTGCTGATGGAGGGTTGTGCCTTGACATTGATGGCTGCTGACTGATCAGGATTGTGGTTGCTGAAAGTTGGGGTAGCCTTGGAAATTTCTTCAGATAACAATGAAGTTGGCCAAATTAATGGACTCTTCCTTTTACAAACAGTTTCTCTCTCGTACAGCGCTGTTTGATAGCGTTTGAGCGCAAAACTTCTTTCAAAATTGGGGTCCATCCTCTCAAACCCAGCATTGCTTTACCACCTAAGTCTATGTAATATTCTAAATCTTCTGTTGTTATTTCAACAACTTTCACAGCATCTTCTCCAGGAAGAGATTCCATCTCAAGAAATTACTTTCTTTGCTCATCCATGAGAAGCAAGTCCTCATCTGTTCAAGTTTTATCATAAAATAAATCACCAATTCAGTCACATCTTCAGGCTCCACTTCCACTTCTAGTTCTCTTTCTATTAATATCACATCTGCAGTTACTTCTTCCACTGAAGTCTTGAACCCCTCATTGTCACCCATGAGGACTGAAATCAGCTTCTACACTGCTGTGATGTTGATATTTTAACCTCTTCCTATGAATCACAAATGGTTCTGAATGGCATCTAGAATGGTGAATGCTTTCCAGGAGGTTTTCAATTTACTTTGCTCAGAACCATCAGAAGAATTACTGTCTATGGCAGCTATAGCTTTATGGTATGTATTTCTTATATAATAAGACTTAAAAGTCAAAATGACTCCTTAATCTGTGCACTCTAGAATGGATGTTGTGTTAGCAGGCATAAAAACATTAATCTCATTGTACATTTCCATTAGAGCTCTTGGGTGACCAGATGCATTGTGACCAAAATGCAGTATTATTTTGAAAGGAATCTGGTTTTCTGAGCAGCAGGTCTCAACATTGGGCTTAAAATGTTCAATCAACCATGTTGTAAACAAATGTGCTGTCATCAAGCCTTTGTTTTTCCATTTATAAAGTGAAGGTAGAATAGATTTGGCATAATTCTTGAGGACCCTAGGATTATCCTACTCGTCAATGAGCTTTGGCTTCAACTTAAAGTCACCAGCTGCATTATAACCCTTAACAAGAGAGTCAGCCTATCCTTTAAAGCTTTGAAGCCAGGCATTGATTTCTACCTAGCTATGAAAGTCCTAGATAGCATCTTCTTCCAATATAAGGCTGTTACATCTTATATTAAAAATTTGTTATTTAGGGGCGCCTGGGTGGCTCAGTCAGTTCGTGAGTTCAAGCCTTGTGTCAGGCTCCGTGCTGACAGCTCAGAGCCTGGAGCCTGCTTCAGATTCTGTGTCTACCTCTCTCTCTGCCCCTACCCTGCTCATGCTCAGTCTCTCTCTCTCTCAAAAATAAAATAAACATTACAAAATTAAAAAAAAAAAGAATTTGTTATTTAGTATAGCTATCTCTATTTTCTTAGGTAGGTCATCTGAATAATTTGCTTCTATGTCAGTGCTTGCTGCTTCACCTTGCACTTTGATGTTAGGGAGATGGCTTCCTCCCTTAGACCTCATGAACCAACCTCTCTGCTAGCTTCAAACGTTTTTTCTTTAGCTCCCTCACCTCTCTCAGCCTTCATAGAATTGAAGAGAGTTAGGGCCTTTTTCTGGATTAGGCTTTGGCTTAAGAGAATGCTATGGCTGTTTTGATCTTCTATACAGACCACTAAACTTTCTCCAAATCAGTAATAAGATTGTTTTACTCTCTAACCATTTGTGTCTTCACTGCAGGAGCACTTTTAATTTCCTTCAAGGGCTTTTCCTTTGCATTCACAGCTTGGTTAACTGTTTGGCACAAGAGACCTAGCTTTTGGCCTGTCTCGGCTTTTGACACACCTTCTTCACTGAGCTTAATCATTTGTAGCTTTTGATTTAAAGTGAGAGACAAGTGACTCTTTCAGTTGACACTTAGAGGCCATTATAGGATTATTAATGGGACTAATTTTAATATTGTTATCTTAGCTAATAGTAAGGCCCAAGGAGAGGGAGAGAGATGGGGGAACAGCTGGTCAGTGGAGCAGTCACAACAGACTTTCTCAATTAAGTTAACTGTCTTCTATGGGCATGGTTTGTGACGCCCCCGCCCCAAACAATTACAATAGTATCATCAATGTTCACTGATCTCAAATCACCATAACAACTATAATAATGAAGAAAAAGTTGAAAATAGTATAAGAATTACCAAGTGTGACAGAAAGTGAGCTTAACGCTGTTGGAAAAAATGGTGCTGATAGACTTGCTTGACACAGGGTTGCCCCAAACCTTCAATTCGTAAAAACCACAACAACAACAACAACACAGTATCTGTAAAATACAATAAAACCAGGTATATCTGTATGCTTCTTAAATCTCTTCTGATATGTCACCTGTTTTTCTTGTGTCACTTCTTACAGAACTGAAGTCAGTTGTCGTATACAATGTCTCGTTTTTGGGTTTTATCTCTTTGTTTTCCCTGGTGTCATTTAACTTGTCGTTCTATCTGTCTTATTTCATATAAGTGGAAGTTAGCTCTGGGATACTGGTTCTCACACTTGAGAGTGCAGCAGAATATCCTGGAAGGCATGTTAAAACACAGATTGCTGGGTTTAGCCCCAAAGTGCCTGATTCAGGTGGTCTTGGATGGGAGCCAATAATTTGTGTTTATAAGTTCCCAGAAGATGCACTTACTACTGATATAGCAGGAACTCTTTGAAAACCACTGCTTCTATACTGTTCATATCTTTAATTTTTCTAAGATTGCCCATTATATTCAGTAATGAATAAGATTTTTAAAAAGCTGAATGAATTCAGTAAAGTTACATGATACCAAATCAGTATACATAAATCTGTTGTGTTTCAACTATGCTTCAATTAAAAAAATTTTTGTTTTTTACACTAATACCAACTATTAGAAAGAGAAATTAAGAAAACCATCTCATTAACAATTACATAAAAAAAATACTTAGGAATAAACTTAACCAAGGAAGTGAAAGACCTATGCACTAAAAATTTTGGGACATCAATGAAAGAAATTAAAACTGACACAAACAAATGGAAAGATATTCCATGCTGATTGGAAGAAATAATATTGTTAAAATGTCAATACTACCCAAAGTAATCTAGAGATTCAATACAATCGTTATCAAATAAGTTAAATTTATTTAAATATGTGAAAATTCCAATGGCATTTTTCATATAAGTAGGACAAGTAATCCTAAGATTTGTATGGAACCATAAACGACTCCAAATAGCCAAAGAAAAACAAAGCTGAAGGCATCATGCTCCCTGATTTCAATATATACTACAAAGCTATAGTAATTAAAAATGTATAGCATTGGCATAAAAACAGACACACAGGGGCGCCTGGGTGGCTCAGTCAGTTAAGCGTCCAACTTCAGCTCAGGTCATGATCTCACGGTCCGTGAGTTCGAGCCCCGCGTCGGGCTCTGTGCTGACTGCTCAGAGCCTGGAGCCTGTTTCAGATTCTGTGTCTCCCTCTCTCTCTGACCCTCCCCCGTTCATGCTCTGTCTCTCTCTGTCTCAAAAATAAATAAACGTTAAAAAAATTTTTTTTTAAAACCAGACACACAGATCAGTGAAACAGATAGAAAGCCTAGAAATAAGCCCATGCGTGTATGGTCAACTTAGGATAAAGCCAAGAATAGACAACGGGGAAAGACCATGTCTTCGATAAGCAATGTTGGGAAAATTGGACAGCTGCATGCAAAAGAATGAAACTAAACCACTATCTTACACCATACACCTAAACAAACTCAAAATGGATTAAAGACTTGAATATAAGACTTGAAACAATGAAACTCTGAAAGAAAATACAGGCAGTAATTACCTTGATGTCAGTGTTGGTGATGTGTTTTTGGATGTGACACCAAAAGCAAAAGTAAACAAGTCGGACTACATCAGACTAAAAAGCTCTTGCACACTTAAGAAAACCAACAAAACAAAAAGGCAACCTGTTGAATGGGAAACCATATTTGAAAATTATATATCCAATAAGAAGTTAAGATCCAAAATACATAAGGAACACCAAAAAACAAACAAAACAAAACAAAACAAAAAACCAATCCAATTAAAGAATGGACAGAGGATCTGAGTAGACATTTTTCCAAAGAAGGTGTACGTATGGCCAATAGACATCTGAAAAGATGCTCAACATCACTGATCCTCAAGGCAATGCAAATCAAAACTACAATGAGTTATCACCTCACACCTGTTAGAATGGCTACCATTACAATCAGAAGAAATAACAAGTGTTGGCTAGGATTTGGAGAAAAGGGAGCCCCCTGTGTGCACTGTTGGTGGGTATGTGAATTGGTATAGCCATTATGGAAAACAGTATGGATGTTTCTCAAAAAATCAAAAATAGAAGTATCCTATCCACCAATTCTACTTCTGGGTAATTGTCTAAATAAAATTAAAACACTAACTGTAAAAGATATATTCATTCCCTTGTTCATTATATTATTATTTATAATTCCCAAGACATGGAGGCAACTTAAGTGTCCATTGATGGATGAGTGAATCAAGAAAATGTAGTGTATATATATATATACAATAGATTATTATTCAGCTATAAGAAGAAGGAAATCTTGCCATTTGTGATAACATGGATAGACCTTGAGGACATTCTGCTAAGTAAAAAGAGAGTAAGGAAAATACCAAATGATCTCACTTACAGGTGGACTATTGAAAACAATCTCAGAGATAGAGAAAACGTTTTGGAAGTGCAGTGGGTAGGGAATAGTTGGAGAGAGTCAAAAGGTACAAACTTTGAGTTATAAAGTAAGTCCTAGAGATGTAATATACACCATGGTGGCTATCGTTAATAATATATGGTATATTTGAAAGTTGTTAACTTAAATTTTAAAAGTTCTCATCACAAGAAACAATTTTATAATTGCCTATGGTGCAGAGGTTAACTAGAATTATTTGGATCATTTTGCAATACATCCAAATATTAAATCATTGTTATATACCTGAAACCAATATAATATTGTATATCAATTATAACTTGACCAAAAAAGAAGTAACTGGTCAAATTTCTAAATTGCCATTTAAAAAATTAATTCAAATTATTTTCTGTATAGCTCTAATGTGTAAGCAGTCACTCAGAAAACATTTACTTTATTCCCACTATGTGCTTGACATTGTCCAAGGTTATAAAGATGGAAAAGTCATGGTCTTGAAGTGTCTCCAACCTCAAGTAACTCTTAGTCTTGTGGAAGATGGATATATAAGCTAACTTGTATAAGACTTCACGATCAGTGCTCTGACAGAGCTACATACAGACTATAATGAAACCATGATTGCCTGGCACTAAATTCATGAGATTCTTCCCTTTTTTAGGGTATAATAAAGAAATGAAAGGTTTTTCCTTATTTTCCTTGGCTGCATATATCAGAAATGGCCCCTCTGGCCTCAGCTGCATCTCCTATCAAGCACTGTGATATTGCTGTCTTAGCCATTCTATATGCTCTGACCACAGAGTAAGCAAACAGATGAAGCTTCCTTTTTTTGGGGGGGTTGGGGGTGGGGGGTGGGGTTCAAGGTCCAGAGCTGGCAGTTTTATTAGGGTGGTAAAAATGTTAGAAAATGGAAGAGCAAATGTATTTTTAATAGGTCTTCGCTAAGGAGAGCCACAGGTTATGTCGAAAGGAAAAAAATGGAATATATAATTAAGGCAAAAATACACCTTTGGCCCCATAGCAAAATTGAGAGGAAGGTATAGAGATTTCCATACACCCACTACCCCTAGGCATGTATAGCCTCCCTCATTATCAACATTACTTACCAGAGTGGTACATTTGTTATAATTGATAAACCTACACTGATGAATTATAGATACCCAAAGTCCATGGTTTATATTAGAAATCATGGTGTTGTACTTTTTATGGGTTTGTACAAATATATCATGACACGTATCCTATAGAGTATTTTCAGTGCCCTAGAAAGCTTCCATGCTCTGTCTATTCATCCCTCCTCACACCCCAACCCCCAGTAACCACTGATCGTTTTACTGTTCATAGTTCTGCCTTTTACATAATGTCTTATAGTTCAAGTCATGTGATATGTAGCCTTTTTACATTGGCTTCTTTCACTTGGTAACATGTATTTTCATGACTTTTTAGCTCATATCTTTTTAGTATCAAATAATATTCCATTACCTGGATGTACTACAGTTTATGCATCCATTCGCCTACTAAAGCACATCTTGACTGCTTTTTAAAAAAATTTTTTAACATTCATTCATTTTTTGATAAAGGCAGAGCACAAGTGGGGGAGGGGCAATGAGAGAGGAAGACACAGAATCCGAAGCAGGCTCCAGGCTCTGAGCTGTCAGCACGGAGCCCGACGCGGGGCTCGAACTCACAGACTGCGAGATCATGACCTGAGCCGAAGTCGGATGCTTAACCGACTAAGCCACCCAGGCGCCCCTTGACTGCTTTTAAATTTTAAAAATTATGAATAAAGCTGCTCTAAATATCCCTATGCAGTTTTTTGTGTAGACATAGTTTTTAACTCCTTGGGTAAATACCAAGGAATATGACTGCTGGACCATATGAGAAGAGTATGTTAATTTTGAAAGAAAAAGCCAAACTGTCTTAAAGTGGTTGTACCATTTTGCATTCCCACTGGCAATGAATGATTTCCTGTTGTTCGTCATCCTCATCAACATTTGATGTTGACAGTGTTCCAGATTTTGGCCCTATAAGGGCATCTCCTTGTTTTAATTGGCATTTCCCTGATGACATATGTTGTGGAACCTCTCTTGATAGGCCTCTTTGCCCTCTGATTATCTCCTGTGGTGAGGTATCTCTTAAGGTTTTTGGCCATATTTTAATCAGGTTGTTTTCTTTCTTATCATTTAGTTTTTAGTGTTCCTTGTATATTTTGATTAATGGTCCTTTATCAGATGTGTCTTTTGCAAATTTTTTCTACCAATCTGTGGCTTGTCTTCATTCCTCCATTTTTAAAGACCAAATAGTTTTGTAGAAAATTGGGTCCTGCAAAAAGTCTTAAGTGCTATTTCTGTAGAGAGCATTTCTTTGTTGCTGTAGGGAAGAAGTAGAAGGTCATGTGCTATTGAGATTCCTGTCTCCATGTAGCTTAAAAGAAAATGCAAATTAACATGAGAAGTAGAGAGCAATGATAGCCTTTAATTTTATGTCAAATGCCATAGCATATTAAGAGTTCACAGTTTAGAGAAACATTGAAGTAGACTGAGGTAGAAGAGGGAATCTGTGGAAATTGAATTTACTCAGAGTGGCCTTGAAATCTAGTTCTGTCTTCAACAGTGGCAGAGGAAGAAAATGACATTCCAGCTGAGAAACTGGATTCAGAGTTATAAAAATTTCAGTTTATATTGTAGAGGGAAAAATTGATTATGCTTTAGATTTAGATTCTGAATATTCTCAGATCTGTAAGACTGGATTTTTTTTAGCTAGAGGGACTAGAGGTATAAATCCTACATCATTCCAAATGGTTCTATTTATAGCAGATGGCTAGGTTGCGTGTTTCACATGGCAATAGAAAGAATATATTAGCCCAGCTTATTTGCATTCATATGAGTGTATTATAACACTTAAAATGTTGTACTTTGGCATTTAAAAAAATATATATGCTATATTTCTCAAACCTATGGAATATTTGCCTTATGTTTTATTTGGTAAATCTACCTTGTTAACAATTTGAAATATTATTATAATATTACAATGATATAGTGTCAAATATACTGGTTTTTAAATTTTAACTTTATTTTTTTAATGTTTTATTTATTTTTGAGAGAGAGAGACAGAGACAGAGACAGAGAGTGAGCAGGGGAGGGGCAGAGAGAGAGAGAGAGAGGGAGACACAGAATCTGAAGCAGACTCCAGGCTCCAAGCTGTCAGCACAGAGCCTGACATGGGGCTTGAACCCATGAACTGTGAGATCATGACCTGAGCCAAAGTCAGACGGTTAACCAACTGAGCCTCCCAGGCACCCCCATTTTAGCTTTATTTTTAGTATCAGTGACCTATTCTAGTTTTATTATTCTTCCTCTGATAATGTAGTAATAATAGTGTGATCCTTAAAACATACTACACATACGTTATCATTGCACACAGGCATTTTTGAACACTGCTGATTTAAAATTTTCCATTGTAAAGTTCTTTCTAAAGCCTTTTACTTTGTTAATTGGAAAGTGCTGCCACTGTTGACAGAGATATTATCCATTTAGCTGAGGCCACCTTTGTACCTAAATTACCGTATGTGAAATTTGGGTTGTTCATCTGGACTTATAATAATTTCTGTACCACTCCAGACTGAATTGCAAAGGACTAAAACTCAGATTTAGGCAAAGAAAAAAAACTAAGGGGGTGGTGTAGAAGATGTACAGTATCACACAGCTGATTTCAATTGTGGGTGAATTTCAGGCACAGTTGAATCTAGAATCTCAGATGATGTTATTAGGACTCTTGTTCTGCTTAGTCCTGTGGGATTCAACTTGATTTCAGTTACATAGGGGTAAAGTTGGGGCACCTCTAGGTTAGAGAAGGCTGATGCCCTATAAATGGCACTTTTGCCTGGAGAAGCAGAAGCTATTTCTGAAAGGAAAAGGTACTTCCCTGACAAAGAAGTAGAAGTTTCCACAGTGGGACCCATGGTTGCTCTTGAACACAATTATCAAAGTTTGTGAAAACTGTTGGTTGGCATTCATCTACTAAGCTTTAGAAAGCATTCGACTTAAAAGATGATTCAGAGGATACCTGGTTCCTTTTCTCTAGACCAAAGTTAGATGCCATCCTAAGACTCACAGACCTTTTAAAAACTGATTTTCAAGCCTGTGGTTTATAAATAGCAGCCTGGTATCAATATTTTGTATAGTCCTTCTTGGGCAAAGTAATTAAACATATCCACCCCTCAGTTTCCTAATCTGTTTAAAAAATACTAAAGCAGTTAAATTGACTAAGCTCTGAGGTCATTTCTGTTTCTAAGAATATATGATTCAATGATTCTCTTGCAAAAGTGATTATAGGTTGGCTTTCCTGTCTTTTGTCTTTTTTCTCTCTTTTCTAGACTATGTACATTGAGTGGAAACTATCTATGCTCTTGAAAAGCCAAATTCTGTAAAAACTTCCTGCAGTGATAGAAATGATCCATGCAGCTATTGAAATGTGGCTGGTGTAACTTGGGAAATGAATTTTTAATCTAGTCGTAATTACTTTTGATTCAAATGAAAACAGCCCCAACTCTGGCATTAACTTTTTTCAACAAGATTTTTATGTAATAGTTGAAATTTTAAAATAAAATTTATAAGCTATGTGATGAATTTCAAAGCAGCAATCCCCCCTCCCCCCACTTTCTTTTCAGTCTCCCGCACACAGCTACTCAAGCTATGACTCTGGCAAAAATGAGAGTGTAGACCGAGGTGCCGAGGACCTGTCTCTAAACAGGGGCGATGAGGATGAAGACGACCACGATGACCACGACGATTCTGAGAAAGTTAACGAGACTGATGGCGTTGAGGCAGAGCGGCTGAAAGCTTTCAATGTGAGTCCCACCACCGCCCCCCCTCCCCGCCCCTGTGGGTTACTTTTTACCACTTCACTCTCATGTTGTTGCTTGTTGGTAAACGTGGATATTCTAGAGACGTGTTTGTTTAATTTACAGAAGGATTTAAAAAGTACATGAAACTCTCTTTGCCAACCAGACACCAGAATTGCTGGGTTTTGTTTAGAATTTTACAGCCAAATGTGAGCTGAAAACTGGATTTGTGTTGTGTGAGTATGCATGTTTACCTAGAGGATGAGGGGGTCTCCGCTTATTCCTCGCAAGAGTATGCCTGTCATCAGTTATTTCTTTTGCCTTCCTGGCTTATCTAATTATGCATGACAAAAGAGTCCCCCTTGTTATCAGAGATTAGTACACTGTGCAGGGTAGCAATGTAGCAGCCATACTGATCATTAATGGAGAATTTTATGGGGTGCTTAATTGTCACAGTCTGCTGTTATTTCCTGAATTTTTTTTTCCTACATGATAGTCTATACTTTTCTGTCTGTCTGTCTGTCTGTCTGCCTCTCTCTCTCTTTCTCTCTAGTTTTTTTTATCCAACCATTTAAAAAGCCTTTAAAAGGTGTTTGCTTAAGATCTCTGGCTTTCCATTGCAAAGTTCTCCAGTGCATAAAGCAGAAAAGAGTATTTTCCTATCGGTAATCAAGACAGGAAGCTAGGAACAGCAGAGAGCAGTCCTCCAAACCCTTCTCCTCTGTCTCCCTCTTGCCAACAGATGTTTGTCAGGCTGTTTGTAGATGAAAACTTGGACCGAATGGTCCCAATCTCTAAGCAGCCCAAAGAAAAGATCCAGGCTATCATTGACTCATGCAGGCGACAGTTCCCTGAGTATCAAGAGCGTGCCAGAAAACGTATACGTACTTACCTCAAGTCCTGCAGGCGGATGAAAAGAAGTGGTTTTGAGATGGTGAGTTTTGAATTAAAACACAGCCCTAGATTCCATCAAAATCCCACATGTAAACCATGACACTATTTTTTTTTCATCTTAGTGTCTTTTTTATTTTTTCCATAATGTCAGGTCAAAGGGGTTTTTGTTTGCTTGTTTGTTTTTACCCCCTTCTCCTTTTCATCTTCCCGAAGTATTTATCCCCTTTGTTATTCAATAAGGCATAGCTGGTGAGACCAGCTTACAGGCCCACATGGTACCATGTCACAGCAAATGAGGGCAATCTGCGTAAAACCCAGTGAGAACCAGCATCTCATTCGTGTTCGTTTTCTGTCACTACCAAAGTGGGTATAAGGTTAATCAAGGCTTGAAGCACCAGTTGCTGCTTTAGGTGGCACATGAGAATGGCTTTGTCTGGAGCCAAAGGAAATGGATGACTCCACCTAAATAATACTGTTTTCATACCAATGGTTAACAAATTGCAAGCCTTGAAAGTTAAAGATCAGTAAGATAAGGCTTTGTTGTACTCAGTGTATTTACGAGCTTGTGGATGGTAACATGAGCTTTTATATTCCTCTGGGCTCTCTAGATGGACGAGATTATGCTGACATTAGATCCTTATGGGTGGAAATCAGGTATCAGTGTTTTTTGAACTTTATTTCACCTTTCTCTAATTGTTATGCCCAGAAATAGCGTATTCATTTACAATGTATTTTTTTTTATTTTTGTTTTTTGTGTATGTGAGCAGAGATGTATTAAAAATTCTCTGAATCGATTTATTTCCCTTTCGTGGGTCCATCAAAGCCAAGGCTGATAGTGATGGCGATCGGTGCCTGTAATGTGTTAGTTGCGGAAGGGTGATGTTCGTGAAGCTACGAGAGGTTTCAGAGTATGTCATATAGGAGAAATAGGTTTTTCGATCTGAATGAAATGACCAAAGCAGCAAGTCTACTATCGACTATTAATTCTTCTTCACTGGCTTGTAAAAATACCTTCGACATTCTTTGAAACCGAATGGCTGCTATTGAGAGGCGTGTGCCTAGATGGAGCACAAGGTTCAGTCCTCAGAGAGCCCGGATTGGCATTCTGGATCCATCACTTTGTAGCTGTGTGTGACCCAGCAAGTCAGCTGCCTGTACTTAGGTACCTCCTCTGGAGATGATCACTCCTGATTTATAAGGTCATGAGGATTACATAAATTGTCACTTGGAAAAGCTCTGCGAGCCATTACTGACAGATAGTCACCACTCAGTAAATCTTAAATCCGAAATTATTTTCAAACATTATTTAATCTATCATTTGATAAAAGCTTCCCAAAATGTTTGTGTTAAACAATCACAAAATACTCCAGTTAAGTATTTGCTTACTTCTTGGAAGTAATAACCATATTGAAGTCAGAGATTGTGGTGCATGTGTCATTTTAAGGGGCACATGGGTGGCTCAGTCTGTTAAGCGTCCGACTTCAGCTCAGGTCATGATCTTGCGGCTGGTGGGTTTGAGTCCTACGTCGGACTCTGTGCTGACAGCTCGGAGCCTGGAGCCTGGTTAGGATTCTATGTCTCCCTCTCTCTCTCTGCCCCTCCCCCCTCCCCTCAGAAATAAACATTAAAATTTTTTTTAAATAAAAATGGCATTGTTATGCCTGATCAAACTAAATTTGACAGAAAGGCAGTATGGTATAAGAGAGAAGGAGAGTTTGCTTGAAGAAAATAAAGTTATTTCTCCCATTGTTGAATTATTTAAAAATTATTATTACCTACTCCACAGGAGAGAGATGACAGACAGAAAGGGTATCTAAACATGTATAGAAGCCTAGAAGAGTCCTGGTGTTGACATTTGGTTCAGGACCACTTAACAGCTGATGTGAAATTGCAGGTGACCATAAATGTGTCTCACAGAGTATGATATACAATATATACTCTTCTTTTTCAGTAACAAAGATGATATCATATACCAAGATTTTTATTTACCAGCATCTGGCATTACTATTTTTTCCTAATCTTGTCATATTTTTTAGAGATTTTATGATAAAACTTACCTTCTTTTACATTAATCTTTAAGAGAAAGAAGTCATTGTTCTGTAAAATTCTTGATTTCTCTAAGACATACCTTACACTTTCAAGTTTTTCTATTGATTGTACTTGTATGTTTACTTTAATATGCACATCTGTTTGTTGTAAATTCTGTGCTATGCATAGAGAAAACAAAAGTTGACTAATTCAAAGTCAAGTAGTTTTACTAACTAATGCTAAAGAAATATGCTGTAAGAATTCATTTATTCAACAACGCACATAACATTATATAAAGTAATAAGCAAGAATATTAGAGATTTCTACCCACTTAATTAGAAAAATAAAACATGTTCCCTGATCATTATGATTCATTGAGGTGACAAGTTGTGGGAAGTAAAACAGTCAAGTAACAAGGTCGAATAAAATTAAATGTTACGTGAACAACATGAATGAAAATTTATATTGTAGGTTCTTTTTTTTTTTTTTTTTTTGAGAGAGAGAGAGAGAGAGAGCACATGTGAATATACACGTGTGTGAGCAAGAGGGGAGGAGCAGAGGGAGAAGGAGAGAGAGAGAGAGAGAGAGAGAAAGAGAGAGAGAGAGAGAGAGAGAGAGAGAGAGTCAGTCTTAAGCAGGCTTAATGCCCAGGACAGAGCCTGATGCAGGGCTTGAACACACAACCGTGAGATCATTACCTGAGTGGAGTTGAAGTCTGGCGCCTAACTGACTGAGCCACCCAGATGCCCCAGTTTATTTTTTTATACATTTACTTAGTAATGTACTACTGGCAATAATAAATCTAGCATCTAGTTGATACTTGGTATCTTGATTTTTTTTTTTCCTTAATGTAACACTTTATTGTCGTGGGGCATGGGGAGGATCATGTGTCATTTTGAATACTTACCCTTATCTAGAGCAGATAGGAAAATGTATGACTACTCCAGATAGTAAGTACAACTAAATATTGTATTTGAATATCTTTTGTCATCACTTTTTAAATTTGATATAATACCCATCATTTCTTTTTTATTGAGACATCATTAAATAAAAGAATCTTTCCTCTAATGTGTTTTGTATAGTTAAGACATGAAAAAAAATCTCAATTTCAGTGTGTAGTTACTTTTACACTCAAATTATTCTGTAGTATTGAACAGGTCAACAGAGAAACATAAAGAAGTTTTAAATATGTTTATTTAAAACATAATTAAAATTTTTTTTAAATTTTTTAAAAAATTAAAATTTTTAAAAATTTTTTAAATATGTTTATTTAAAACATAATTTTTTTAATTTTTTAAAAATTTTTTTAAAAATTAAAAAAAATTTTTTTTTAATGTTTGTTTATTTCTGAGAGAGACAGAGACAGTGTGTGAGTGGGGGAGGGGCAGGAGGAAAGGGAGACAGAATCCAGAGCAGCCTCCAGTCTCTGAGCAAGCTGTCAGCACAGAGCCTGACACGGGGCTTGAACTCACAAACTGTGAGATCATGACCTGAGCCGAAGTCGGACACTTAACCAACTGAGCCACCCAGGTGCCCCTAAATATGTTTTTAAAATGAAATTATTAAGTGTAGGATTATTTGGTAGGGGATTCCATATCTAAAACAAAAGTGGCATTCAGTAAGCTTAGCTCTTCCAATTATTTGGGGTGTCTAAGCCAGAAGATGCCTTAAGTAGAATGAAACACAAAATATTGAATTATATATTTTGTGCTGACTGTAAGAAATTCAAAGAGATAATCCCATAGAAGTGGTTTATCACGACATATATTAGTACTGTACTTGAGGATCTTGGCATTTACTTTTATTAATTTCCTGCTATCATTAATATATGTAAAATTTATGTATGGTTAATTATTCTACACTATCGCTTAAGAATTTAGATGCTGACGTAAACACTTTTAATTGACTTCACTGAATGGATACAAATATGAGAGTATGTGTTTATGAATTTCTTTTTCAGTACAATTATCAAGACCTTACAAATCTTGATTGCTTAAGCAGCCAAAATTTCATGCTATTACTCCAAATAGTCTCCAAGTAATAGGTGAAGGACAGTAACTATATTATTATTCTTTTCTATACATTTTCACTAACACTGTTACCAATAATCTGAAATAATAAAATCCTCCGTGTTGAATATAAAAGGGCATATTCTATGAAAAATAAATCTCATAAGTTTGATCTAGAGTGTTTCAGTTTTCATTAGATTTTTAGAACTCAGTGAGTTAAGCAGTCATGAAATTAATCCTTTAACAAATATATCAAATCACCACTGATTCATTTGTGCAGCTTAGACTCTCAAATTACTTTGGCTAGTTTTCTAAAAAACATATGATGATTTTTCTAGAAAAAAAAAAATCTATTTCTCCAAGGTGTCCTGATCTTAAATTCAAGAGCATCTATAACAGATAAGTTCATAAAAGCAAAACTTTATGAACAAGGTAGGGTTGGTCCATACCTGAGTATAGTCTGAGTTATGTGATTTATCTTTTTATTTTCTGAGCTTGTATTGTTAGAGACTTTTTCACCATGCTGCATATGTTTACGTGTGTTTGTATAAAACCCAAAGGTAATATTTAGGAGAGTCAGCCTAAGATACTTGCAGTCCGTCATTCCTACTGTATCCCAAATTTTGCCACTATACCAAGTTAGATCAGGTTGCCTAGATATTTGAATTCAATAAATTTAGCCTCTTGAAAAATTTCCTGCTTACTTACTTTTTAATTCATGTGATTAACTATGTTTGAAGAAATGAGTCTATGAAATTTTTGTAATATTTTGCCGATGACATTGTCCATTAGGCTACTAAATATCCATATTAAATTACCTTAGCTCAGAAACTTCTTTTAGAACGTAATACAAGAAAAAAAAAATGCTTCTCCTGTGGAAGTAGAATGCTTTCTGTTTTCTCTCTGCTAGGACAATGCAACTAAATATATTCACATTTGTGCCTCCTTGCCACGAAGTTCAGAGCCAAAGTTTATCCGAGGTTCTAGTCATCTTTTTGTTCAGTTTATCATAGAGTATATATCATAGCATAGCATAGAGTACATAACAGTTTTAAGAAAAAAGTGAGATGTAAGTTTTAAAAAGTATTTAAATCTGATTATGGAAACAAATTTTAATACTATAATCAAAGCTCTTCATTATAGTATTTTGTTAAATTACATCCTATAATATCCCTGTTAGCTATTTTGATATCTGGCCTTCTGAACTCATGATTCCTTCATTAGAAAAGAAATAATGTTTAGGAAATAGTACATTTTTTTTCCTAGGGAATTTCACTAATTACATCATTTGCCTTGAGTTGTCTCATGCAGATGAAAGTAGAGAGATCAGAATTTGTTTTCAATTTAAAACTTCCCTAATATGAGCATTGCAAAAACTACAGTTGATACTTGCTATTCATTCTTAGCTAATGGAAATATTATAAAATAGGAATTAAAACGCTTCTTTGAATTTAAAACTTTGATTAAAGGTATACCCATCCCTTCATACAAGGTCATGATTAAAAACTCTCTAATACCTGTGCAGCCATTATTTGTGTTATTATTCGCACAACTATGTACATTTCTGTCTTTGTGACCAATTAACTTAATTGATGCTAATTAGCAAACACATTTTGTTTAAATTCCCCACCTGCTACTTGTACCAATTTATGGGCTCTTTTTCATACAGGTCATCTACCATCCCCTGGGATACTTTCATATCCTCTCCTGAGTCCTTTATTCATGGTATTTCTTTTTAATTGTATCTTCTAATACTCTGCTTAGTAATTTTGCTATCTGGTCTTTTGAATTCACAATGCTTTTACTTTCTCAGTTTCAGTGATCTGCATCTTTGTTTCATGTTGGCTGTCGTTAGCATGGATGTACCTTAGTCTTAGTTATCACTCAGCCTGCACAAGCAATATTAAGAACTTTCATAGTCACCTAAAATTTTTCAAGTATTTGCCACTATCTTTACAGAGGAGATGTCCTCATTGTGTTTGCCCCTGGATGACCCTGCAGCCTCTGTTCCCCCCTGTTCGGTCTGTTTCATAAAGCTGCTTCATCAACCATCCCAATGCTCACATTCTCAGTTTTCCCTTTTCACTGAGAGAGGGAAATTTCTTCTCTTCTGCCTTATCAAAAGGTCCCTAGACAAAGAAAATATTTCATCTTGGATCTTCTCTTCTACAGTCTGAAACCATCCTTCTTTGCCAGGCTTCCTGAAAGATTATTTTATACTCACAGATCACACTTATTACAACCAACTCCCCCACTGGTCCCTCTTCCAGACTCTGGTTCTCACCAACCCATTGAATTGGTTTTTTAAAAGACCACATGACTGCCTTTGCACCAGATCAAACATTGTATTCTTTTTTTTTTTTTCTTAATGTTTTTATGTATTTTTGAGACAGAGACAGAGCATGAGCAGGGGAGGGGCAGAGAGGGGGGACACACAGAATCTGAAGCAGGCTCCAGGCTCTGAGCTGTCAGCACAGAGCCCGACATGGGGCTCAAACTCATAGACCGTGAGATCGTGACCTGAGCCGAAGTCGGACGCTTAACCGACTGAGCCACCCAGGCGCCCCAAACATTCTATTCTTAATGAACTCACCCCCATTTTCTTGAGCATCTTGTTGCTCTCCCTCCTCATTTTCTTTTTCTTGCTTTGGGGCCACTTCCTGAGATCCTGGGCTTGGCCATGTACTGTGTCTTACCTTATCCACAGCCGCAGAGATCTGTTCTGTATAAGCAACTCTGGCAGTGGAAGTCCAGTCGCCTGCAGAGTTTTTGTATTTCACTCCAAATGTCAGCCAGATGCTGGACAAATGTATTGTTATATCTTCACTGAACTCTTTGTATTTTCCATCATCCATCCTCACCACTGGTCTTTCACTTCATCTACCAGATCACCTGTAAGTTCCTCTTGACTTGCCTTTTTCTGGCAATAGCACCACTATTGTGATTTATAGCTGTATTCATACACCTGAAATGAGATTAGACTTCCTTACACTTATGGCTTGCATCCTACTGCTCATTGAATTCTGTTGATTCTTCCTTTACTATGTTTCCCAAATCAGTCCAATAATTTTGAATTTTATTGGCTACCATTTTAGTTCTATCCCTTCACACCTCATACCTGTACTCATACAGAATTCTAACTCCTCTATTTGCATCTTACCCTCCCTCCCTCGCCTCTATCTGAGGCAGGAACAGAACTAGGATTTGTGCCTGAAATTTATAAAATTGGGGCCTTATATTAAAAGAAAAATACTATAAAATTGTGAGCAAAAAATTATGTAGAACGATGAATATTTGTTTATAGTAAGAAAACACCAAAAATTTTAACAAAACAGAAGTCTTGAAGATTCAGACCCTTTTCCTTTGACATCTCTTTTGACAATTTTCAGACACACATATGAATAGTTACTGATTTTAACTTGGCTTCCCCTCCCTACCTAGAATGCTTACAACATCCAGAAACTCTGGAAGTCCCATCTAGTTAAGGAACCCTAGTATCTAAACTTCCCTGGCTTTATGAGAAACCTGCTTTTGCTCCTGGAGTAGTCTTCCTCAGTTCTGGCTTTGATGGTGTCAGACTTTTGCCATCTCAGAACAAATTCTAAATTTCTTACTGTAATAGAGTATGGGCTCTTGAAACTGAGAGACCTAGGTTCAATTCCTGTACAACTTTGTGTGATTTTTCTGAATCTCCAGTTTTCTAAAGAAGTGGGATGTTGGGGTGTTATATGTAATAATGTATAAGAAATATTTAGAATATAATCTAGCCTCTTTCTACTCTTTCTTCTAATATGCTCAATTAGTTCATTTCTCACCTTAAGCCATCACATGGGATTTCTGGTACTTTTCTCAGTGTGTGCTCTTTTGGTCCACTGATTTTTTCCTTACTTAGGAACTATGGGTGCTATTCTCTCATTATTTACTAAATATATTAAGATTGACAAGTAAATAGAGGGTAAGGAATATAGCCAACATAGTTGTCAGAGTTACTTAGCACTGGATCTTTTAGCAAAATGTTGACCTAAGCCTTATGGAGTACCCCACATAGAGCCCACCCACCTTCCCTCTACAAATATACAGATACTAAGTAAAATATAACAACCTTTTAAATAACCAGATAAGATCAAAAGAAATAAAAGGAAAATTTCAGGCTATGAAACTGATAGAAAACTCATAGCCATAATTGTAAGTCTTTAATTTGGTAGGGTAACAGACTAGGAAGATAGAAAAAGTGAATGTAGGCCAAAACAGGTCAGGGTTGTAGTCTGAATGCCCACTTAAGTTCAGGAGATGTGTATTTTAGTTTGCAACTAGACAGGAACATGAACTGAGAATTATATAAAAAACTGGGACTCTGAAAGAGCTACTCCTCTATCAAGGGGAAATTACAGAAAAAGAGAAGAGAAATAGGAAAAAGGAGTTAAGGTGGAGAATAGACTGATAAAGATAGATCTAATAGGCACTCTAGAAGAGAAATTAGAATAAGGACAACAATTCAAACAGATGAGAAGGAAGAATTTTATAGACTTGAGTAAACCAGTGAGTCCTAAGAGCAGGGAAATAGACCCGTGCTGAGCAGTATAAACAGAAACAAATCTGTACCTGTGTGGATCCTAGTGAAAGTACAGCAGTCTCAAGAAATTCTTTAAGGTCACTATGAAGAAACAAGAGATTATCTAAAACGTAAATGCAGAATGGATACACATCTTGTCTTCAAAATAGATGCCAGAAGACCGTCTGTAAGGGACCAAGGACAAAAAGTCTCGATTTTTTTTTTTTTTGGAGAAACTAGTTTTAATTCACAAATCAAAGCCCAGCTAAACTACTTCCAGAGTGAAAAACAAAGCACTACTTCAGTGACCAAGGTTACCACTTACAGGCTGTCTATGGAAAAGCTGAAATGTCCTCCAAGCAGAAGGAAGCTGTGCCCTGAAGGAAACAGTGGTAAATTAGCACCATTGGTGAGAAAATCTGAAAAAACAAAACAAAACAAAAAACCTTGATTTTTAAAGTCAGAGGGTCTTGGTTCTTAGCTCTCCTTTACCAGTTATTGCCGGTGGACCTTGTATAAGTAAGTTTCAGCTTCCTCATGGGAAAAACAGAAACAAATAGCATTTATTTTGCACATGAAAACCAACATCACTTGGTCACTGGAAATAACAAATGGAAAAACTCCCACCTCGCATAGTACCTGGTATCCAAGGAACATGATAAAATGCAGTCTAATCTGAAATTGTGTGCCATGGCTGGCTTTACTGGAACACCCTGACTATCTCAGTCTCTTGAACTATTTGGAAGACTAAATCAAATGTCTCTATCTAGACAGCGCTCACTTCTCACTAAAAGCAGCCTTAAATCTCTCTCTCTTCTGTGTGCAAATTGTACTTTGTGGTACATCTTTTGTAGTTTGCTCCTGTCTCACATCGCTGTTATTTATATATGGGCCTTAGCTCCCTTACAAGAAGTTATGTTCCTTGAGTATTATGCTGCTTAACCTGTTCATGTCTGTATCACCTACAATGTCTTACCTAGAGTGCAGTTAATTGCTCAGGAAAGCTGCTCAGTTCCTGCTCAATTCAACTGAATTGAAATTGTCAAGTGAAAGATGAATGAATGGACCTTGACTAATGTGTTCCTTTGTGGTAGAAATTAGTTGGGAGATAAGCTCATTTTTATTGTGTGCTATGTGTTTCACAGTCTTCCATAGTTGGCATTTCAAAGTGCTTATATACAATGGAGTATTACTCAGCAGTCAAAAAGAATGAAATCTTGCATTTGCAACAACGTGGATAGAACTAGAGGATATTATACTAAGTGAAATTAGTCAGGCAAAGACAAATATCATATGACTTCACTCATATGTGGAATTTAGAATACAAAAGAGCTGAACATAAGGGAAGGGAATATAAAAACAGAGGAACAAAACATAAGAGACTCTTAAATACAGAGAACAAACTGAGGGTTGCTCTAGGGGTTGTGGGTGGGGAGATGGGCTAAACGGGCAAGGGGCATTAAGGAGGACACTTGTTGGGATGAGCACTGGGTGTTATATATAGGGGATGAATCACTGGACTCTACTCCTGCAATCGTTATTGTACTATATGCCAGCTAACTTGGATGTAAATTAGAAAGTAAAAAATAAAAAAAATAAATAAACAAACAAAAGTGATTGCTGACTGAAAACCTAATAGGGAAAAAAATATATCCCTGAAGAAAAAAAGTTACATTTAATTTTAACTCTTTTTAACTCTTGAAATCCTATTTTAAAAATATTTTCATCTATTTGGCAGTTTGTGTGAACAGGTAGTGACATTAACCAAGTAAATAGATTTTGTATACAGTTTTAGGTTTCACAAATAAGCTATTAGGGCCAAAGATGCCATGATCAGCAACAATCATAAGCATATCTAGTCAGTTATTTTCAGAATTAAAGGATGTTTCCTAGTGGATATTTCAAGTAGTCACTTAGTTAAAAATGAAAATATGTCGGGGCGCCTGGGTGGCTCAGTCGGTTAAGCGTCCGACTTCGGCTCAGGTCATGATGTCATGGCTTGTGAGTTTGCACCCCGCGTCGGGCTCTGTGCTGACAGCTCAGAGCCTGGAGCCTCTTCAGATTCTGTGTATTTCTCTCTCTCTCTGCCCCTCCCCTGCTCACACTCTGTCTCTCTCTGTCTCTCAAAAATAAATAAACATAAAAAAAAAAATGAAAATGTCACTTTAGTTGATAATTCAGTTTTTCTGGTCTTGATCAAAAGTATTATCAGATGGGATTAGCCAAACTGGGCTTCTGAGTATTAAATATGACATAAATCCTCATTTATTTGTGAAAGATCATTATTAATGGCCAATGATGCTCTAAAATTAAGGCCAAAGTGCATACTATTAATTCATAATTGTTGTCAAAGCTTAGATGAAGACTAATTAGCATTTTTGTTGAAAATACATTTTCAAACTCCTTTTAAATAGGTCAAGAGAATTTTCTCAAACTGGATCATCCAAGGATTCACACATAGCTGGATCCATGGGGCCAGACGTCAGTGGCTTGCTGATCCCCTATTTCTCAACCAGGCTTCTTCCTCTCAGGTCCTTGCTACCTGCTGGAAAGTGTTGCCATCAGCAGCTCTAAGCCCCTCTTCTTACTTAGCATCCGAGAGCAGTCTTCCAGCTCCAGGTCACCCTTCCCATGAAAGGACTTTAGTCCTATTTAGATCATATATCCATCTCTTGGATGGATGAGCCCTTATGATAGTCATGGCCAGGGTGAGGTCAATGAGGCTCTTTTCTCATAATGTCCAGCAAAACCATCTAGGATGAGGTAAGAACAATTGAATTGTGTTTTTAGTCCACATCCACACGCTTTACCTGAAACCTTGGATCATATGTGGTCCAAAATTCAGAACTTTTCAGATTTGGGGAACATGATAGAGTATATATTCCAGTTATTGCATAACACTTGCAACAGAGTCGGGGAAAGCAGCTCATATACAAATATATTAGTATTTCTGACATAAAAGATCAGAATATTCACAGAAAGTAGGGAAAAGGCCATATCAGTTTTTTTCTGCCAAATTTCCCCAAATTTTTTGAAACAATTTTCAGTTTATACAATATTAGCATTATAGAATTGCTGGTAAAAGGTTGCAAGTCTGTAATTAACATATTCTATTGCACGTGTATTACACCCTACATGCTAGGCATATATTAGATTGTAAACTATGATGGCTGAGACAGTATTGATACTGTTTATATATCTGAACATGACATACTTTCTGACATATAGAATGTGCTTATTAGATATGTTTGTTGAATAAGTGAATGTATCAGTGACTTTATGTACATTACTTCATCATGGAATTCCAAAAATTAGCCCATGATATAAATATTATTTTTCTTATTCACAACTTACTGAATGAGCCTTGGTTTTGCCATTTGCAAAAATAGAATTAATGATACCTAGCAGAATGAGTGAGGCTCAGAGAGATTAAAAAGCAAAAGCGGTCAGATTTCAAGTAGCTGATTTCATAATAATATTCAAGTCAGTCACTTCATCACTAAACTATTACTTTATTCCACTGATAGATACAAATGAAGCTGCTTGATTAATTGAAGGGATCCCTTAGGAGCTACAACTTTCTACACAGCCTGTAACAATTATCCCTTTAGGTGTAGATATATCATTTGGTGGGAGATAAAATATGCATATCATCTAAGCTGCAGAATTTTTAAATTATGTATTCTAGAAAGTAACAAGATTAGGAAAAATAATTTAGGGTCCTATGTCAATTCTGAGTAATGTATCATTTGCTTTAATTATCTTGAAAGAGCTCATTCTACATAAAATCTTGGGTAGATATCACAGTTGCTCCAAATCTGGTCTCATTTATTACTTGATTTAGTTATGCTTAAACCCTGGAGGCTAGTGAGCCTTGCCACAAATAAGTACTATAAATCCATGAATACAGTTTTATAGTCATGATTTATTTTTTTTAAGTTTATTAAACTTAAATTTATGTTTCTTGTCTATGCAAGTGGGGGAAGGAAAGAGAGGGAGAGAGAGAATCTCAAGCAGGCTCCGGACTATCAGCACAGAGCCTGACATGGGTCCCGAACCCACGAACTGTGAGATCATGACCCGAGCCAAAATCAAGAGTTGGATGCTTAACTGACTGAGCCACCCAGGTGCCCCCAGTCATGATTTATCTTTACTTTTTTATAAAAAAAAACAAAACAAAACAAAAAAAACCTGGAGCATCTTAAATGTACAACAGTTCTGAGGACACTAACATTGTGTAGTTTATAGTTTTGAGATCAAAAAGTGGACTAGTTTGTTGGTGTGGTATTAAGTTTTACATGTATCTATAAGGAAAGGCACATTTATGTTGTGCCAACAGCAATCACATCTTAAGTCCCCAATTAAAATGTGACTTTTTAAACTCCAAAAGTTCTACGCGACAGCTGAGCCATCTGTTTAATGAAACAACCACTGATTTGGTCATAGATAATTATTGCAATAAGAACAGTGCTAGGGAAAGTTCAACTCATGACAGTTAATTACGAAGAGATAATTAGCGAGGGTAGTTAGCATGGTCTCCTCTCTAGGGTAAGAAATAGGTAACAAATCTCATTCCAGGTGTAGATCATGTAAACGGTATAGTTACATATATTTTTGAATCATCATTTAAAAATCTTATTAGATACCAAACAGTATATTTACTGAGCTATGTTTAACCAAAAGGAGAAGTGTTGTTTTTCATAAATTATCTATTGAATTCTATGCATTTTTTTGTCAAAAATATCCTTAGGTTATCACATGGAGGCTTTTGTGTTTCATGGGCACTCTTACCAATGTAAGAGGGAAATTACGGCACTTGTCCCTGGTGGAATCCATGACTACGGTCCTTAACACATTCTGCTAATTACCTTCCAGGAAGACACAAATGCGGGAGTATTAGAGTAAGCTCTCTACCATCAAATGTGGTGAAGGAGAGTTCTGGTGAAGATAGTTCTCAAAACTCACAGTAAATAATAGTTTTAAATTCCTCTATGATAAAATCACTTTGATAAGGAGCAAAAATGATTAATTTCCTTCTTACTGTCTTGGTATAAGTACTTCAGAGTTGTGAAGTACTTATGAAAGTACAAATTATGAAAGAACAAATTATGGAGGGACAATAAGCAGAAGACTTGCAATTGTAGTATCTTCTATCCAAGCGCAGCATAATGGAGCTCCAAGGGTGGTGAAAGCATTGGCATTCATTATTGGCTCATCAGTATTAGAACCAAGGGAATTTTTAACAGATTGCCTCACAGGAAAGAAAGAACCCTGCCTGGCTCCTTATTCTCATTTTGGGCACAAAACTAAGGTTCTCTTATGTTTCATATACAGTGATGTCTTGGCACTTCTGGTTTCTCCAACATGAAAACCGTGTGAGTTTATATTGCGTCTGTGCAGAGTATGTGGCAGAACTGAGAAAAGTTAAACTTATTTTTGTGCTATTAGTGAAGAAAGGTTTTTAAAGAATTAATAGGAAAATGTGTTAGGAGAATTTCAGTCTCTTTAAGAGAAGAATTTTTGTGAGATCCTAATATACTCTTTGCTTAGATGCAAAATAGAGTTAGCTGTAAATGGATTTCTCTGTAGGAGTGTGTAGTATTTAAGATCTCTAACTTTGTTTAAGCTACTGAGACCTTCGGTGTACTTTGGCAATAATTCTTTACTAGGAATTAACTATTACTCCCAACTTATTATCAGACTTAGATATGAATTCAGGTATTTCCACATCCATAGCTGTGTGATCTCAGGCAAGTTATATGATTTCTCCGAACTTCAATTTATCTTTCCTCAATAGGAGTATTATAAATATTTTTCTCAAGAGTTGCTTGGAAAATTAAATTAGATAATGAATCTCAGCTTCCTATATTATGTCTTCCCATCCCAACCACTCAGTATGAGTCAGGTGTTATATTTATCTTAAAATAAGGATGCTAGTGGTTTCTACTTAGATGTATATATTTTATTATTCACTTAAGATATAGGAAATTCTTTGAAAAATACATGTATATTAAACTGTAATATAGATTTTATTCATTCTGCCTTTCTTTCCAATGAGCACGACTGTAATATACACATATAAGGGTTGTCTTTGGTCTGCTTATTGAACACAACAGAGTGTGTGTAAGGATTTTTTTCTACAATATTTTCCATTAATGATAAATTACATAAAAGTACTAAGTATACAACAGAATTTAGACAATGGAAGGGTTGAGAATTAGGAGACAGGAACCTTGGTTTCTATATCTAGTCAACTTGTCCTTTAGCAAATCACTTATCTAGGTTTCAATTTCTTCAAACTTCAGAGAAGAAACTTGTACTGAATGATTTCTGTGGCTATTTACAGTTACCAAGCTATAATTCTACAATAAGCTCAGAACAACTGTATTTTCAAAATTATATCATTTACCTACTGGCAATGTTTATCATATATCTTTGCTTCTACTTGTTTTTTTGCACTTAATAGGAAAGAGTACATGATTGCTTTATCTTGAAGTTGATTTTTTTTTTCCAAAATCTTGAAATATTAGGCTATCCAGTGACCTTAAAAATGATCTAGCCTCTCACTCGGCCAGGACATTATTCTAGTTTCTAAGAAGACCAATTTCCTTTATCTGGAAAAGATCCAACTTTCTCTGTTATGTTCTCTGAAAAGGAAATTATATAGATTATCATGCCTAATAACTTTTACTGTTCTAGTGAAAGTTATTTCCCATTTTATTTTTAAAAATTAAAAAGAATTTGAAAAGAAAAGCTAATTTTAATTACAGGGATATTTTACCTTTTGTTTTATCTGTTCAACAAACCTTTATGTGTTTAAGAAGGTGTGTGTTTATTGCTACAATCGAATCAGCTGAATAAAGTTCCACAGCTTTATATATTCCTAATTTTGAATGGAGATACCTGATAGAAATAAAGATAATGAAGAGCAGAAATACATCTCTCTGAATTTCATGTGTCTGTCAATAATTATATCAAGCAAAGAGAGGCTGCTGATGTTTTATTTAGATTGTGTTAATTCAGTCCCTAGAACCAGATGAAAGGTCTAATAATGTAGTTTATAATGATGTGAACTGTCACTTCTATTTGAATAATGTTAGCTACAATCAAATAATTTTTCCTTTTCCATAATGGAATGTTCCTATTCTCATTGTTTTCTGTAATATCTTTGCCTCCAAGTAATTCAATTGAGGCAAAACAACATCGTGTACCTAATTCCTGTGTGGTTTAGATTATAGTTTTGAGCCAAGCTGTGGCCAGAGTTGTGTCCTTTCATGAGACACTGATTTTGTGGCTCAATATGTTTTTGGTTCTGAGCTAGATTATCTTATCCATACTCAGGGAAGTACGAATGAAATAAAGGAGCAATATGACTTGTGAAATTATATTTACATCTTTATGACTATTATTATTATTTTTTTAATTTATCTGATTTGACCCTCCTCTCTGTTCCCTACACAAATTCTGGCTTTCTGATTTCCTTCTCGAAATGCATCTGCTGCTTTTAACTGCCACCTCAGGGGCCTCTCTCTTTTCTTTCTTTTGCAAAAAAATAGCATTTCCAGATATCCTAACGCTTTATTATCAAAGTTGTCCAGGTGTCATTTCAGGCATCTCACAGGGTTCACAGTGGAGACAGTACCCTGTACCTTTCTTACCTTTTGTCTATAGAGGTGACTTTGCAGGTGGAAGCATGAGGAGGGCGGCCGAGGCAGCTACAGAAATTGTTTCCTAGGTCACGCAAGGTCAGAGCCTGGTCTCTTCGTACACTATACAAATTCCACTGACGAATATCTGTGAAAACATTGATGGTCTGAATTTAGCTGTTCTATAATATTGAGATATAAACCCTATGGGTCAATTTGCTAAAGCACATTTTACATGCTAGACTTAGCAAAATGAATCAAGTGCCATAAAGGCATGCTCATATTCACTTAAAAAAAAATTAAAAGTTGTCTATTAGGTCAGAGGCTTCTAATAAATGGCATCCATACATATTTGAGATTGAGGCTTTGAAAACTCTAAGGTGCCATGTCATTATATAGGCTAACTTCCCAAAGGGCATTTTTATTTTGTAATTGCATCTTTGGCTAACTTATCTGGCTAAATTGTCATGTTATTTCTTATCTGTCATTTGCTTATCTTCATTAAAAAACTGTTCAATATCATTAAGCACTTCATCTTTCAGTTAGATGATTTTGCACGTAATTAGGGGAAAAGAAAATGGAAAAATTTTCTGATTATCACAAATGATATGGAGAGTTGCAAACAATTTGAAGTTAATTACGAGCTTAGTTGGGGGGTTAATTAATTTCTGCGTGGACTATACAGAAGATGGATTTCCAACATGTATCTATTAAGTTAATAATATCGACTCCTATTTTATAAATAAAACATGTAGGTACACATACAGCTCAGATGAAAATATCAAACTTTTATTATATCAAAATTGTTCTAAGACTGACTTTTTGGTTTGTATTTAAGCTTTTTTAGAGGATATTAGTCACACCAAATGTGTCACAACTTCAACTGTAAATACTCATATTTCATATTAAGATTGTTTGACATGGTCTGAGTGTCTGTCCATTTTTCCAGCTATGTTTCAGCCTTGTCACTTGCTTTTGTTTTCTTGTGCATTGTCATGTGTTTTGAAAGAATTAAGGCACTTCTTTTATTTGCAAAACCCAGTCAGCATTTTGTCACCGCCTGTTCAAGTTCCAGCGTAATGGCCCAGACCAAATACTTGCGAATGTGGAGGTCTGGGACTGACTGATGGATCTGTGTAGTAACTATACCTTAACCTCTAACTAGCTTTCATTTTTCATCTTTGCAATTTCCATTTCCTCTTTTTATCAAAATTAATTTAGTCAAAATAAATGGATACTCCTGCACATCCTATGAGCTCTTCTGAGAATTGCACGGGTCTGTTAATAATTTTTCATGTCTCTCTCTCTCTTTTTTTTCTTTCTTTCTTTTTTTTTTTTTTAGTCTCGACCTATTCCTTCCCACCTGACTTCAGCAGTTGCAGAGAGTATCTTGGCTTCAGCCTGTGAGAGTGAGAGCAGAAATGCCGCCAAGAGGATGCGCCTGGACAGACAACAGGTACCGAGGAGCCTCGGGGTCGGTGGACACCAGCTATTGCAAATATTGTTCAGTTAGTCTGATTCAGGTAGAAGGGCGAAAGCTCTGGGATTTTGAAGTACACTGAGGTAGAGTTTTGAGGTCTTTATGATATGAATTGAAAGTTGAAAGTGCAGGATCATGAGATCAGTGGGCATCCATTACATTTTCCGTGGTGAAAAAATGGACAGTTGTGGGGCACCTGGGTGGCTCAGTCAGTTAAGTGTCTGACTTCAGCTCAAGTCGTGATCGCACGGTGTAGTTCGTGGGTTCAAGCCCTGCATCGGGTTCTGTGCTGACAGCTTAGAGCCTAGAGCCTGCTTTGGATTCTGTGTCTCCCTCTTTCTCTGCCCCTCCCCTACTCACACTCTGTCTCTCTCTCAAAAATAAACAATAAAAAATTTTTAAAAATGGACAGCTGTAAAATCAGGAATTCTGGCTAGTATCCAATTTGCAGGCTAATTACTTATTTAAATAAATGGTTCTAACTGATCATTTATGTTCGTTTTGTACATTTACCTGATTGTTTATAATAGTGACATGATTGTGTTCATTTCGAGTGAAAGTGAACCTCTCTTTAATCTCCCCTGCTCTGCTGCTAAACGTCAGTGAATTGCTCTGGGAATCTTGAAAGCACATACTTTGAAAGACTGGAAAGCTGTAAAATGGGGACAGAAAATAATGAAAATATATGTCCTGGGCTTGCTTCCGTATTAATGAATCATTTACTGTATACCCATTAAGTATCCTTCTATCTGTGTCTCCTTCCTAGGGATGTAGCTGTATGTGGTGTGGGCGTGTGCATTTTGCGGGCGTTGTGCGCTTATGTCTTGCTCAGTTTTCCCTTGGTTTATGTGCCTCTGTCGGTCTCCCCTCCTCAGGTCTGAATGCCTTTCTCTGTGTTCTTTTTATCTCTGGCCCTCTTAATTGTCCATAATCAAATACTAAAGTATAGCACACAATATTAAATACTACACATAAAAGTATGCTGTGTTCTGACTTTTAAGTTATTTTTACAACAAATGATCTTGTGCTTCATATCTTTAGTTGAGTTTGGGATGAGAAGACTAAATTTTCAGTCTAATTTTGTTTTTTCCTACGGGCCAATGAGCTTCTTAAAATTATATATATGTATATATATGTATGTATATATATGCATACATATATATATATACACATATACATACATATGCATATATGCATACTATACATATATATACATATATACATGTATATATATGCGTACATACATATATATGTACATATACATATATATACGTACATATACATATATATAATGTATATGTATAATGTGTATACACATTATATATATAATGTATATGTATAATGTGTATATATATGTATGTACATATATACATATATGTATGTATATGTACATATATATAAAACAAGTATTTCCAGTCCAGGACCAAAATATTTCAAAATGTTTCAGAGTGGCAGTATTTTAAAATTGTATGTGTTTATTATTAATATGGCATGTGCTAATAATTCTAAACAATGCAAAATATGAAATCCCTGGTTAAAAAATTTTTTTTAAGTTTATTTATTTTGATGGAGACAGAGACAGTGCAAGTGGGGGAGGGGCAGAGAGAGGGAGAGAGAGAATCTTAAGCAGGCTCCACACTGTCCGTGCACTCACTGTCCACGTGAGGCTCAACCCCATGAGCTGTGAGATCATGATTTGAGCCAAAACCAAGAGTCAGACACTTAACCAACTGAGCCATCCAGGCACCCCTAGCTAATATTTTTTAAATGTAGTATTAGCCTCAGATAAAATGTATATGAAAATACTGATTTTGAGTTTGTTAATCATCCTTGGCCAGTCATGTTTACGCACATATGCATTCCTCCGTGAGACTTTTATCATTATTATAAGCCTAGAATCTATCTTACTTGGAACAAGTCAGAGCCCTGTATACAATACCATATAGCACAGTCATTAAGATGGCACATTCTGGAGTTAAGTACATCTGGTTTGGTTTCTCAGCCCTACTCTTACTAATAGCTCTTCAGAAAGCTACTCCATTCTCTGTGCCTCAGTTTCTTCATGGGCACGATAACAATAACAGTTCTAATTCTAAAGGGTTGTTGTGAGCATGCTAAATGACACATTTATGTTAAGTACTTAGCCTGGCATATAGTAAGCATCAACAAATTTAGCCTAGGAAAAGATTGTAACTGATGTTCTGTCATTGCCTTGGCATCAATAAATCTAGAAAGAAACATTAATAGTAGTATCTCAGATATAGGAATTTTGAAGTCAGACGAAGTCTATTTGAGAAAATATCATAATTCTAGAAACCAACATAATAGAATTCTGGGATTGAATGCGCTTTTCTGTGTTGTCTTGACATATATCCCACCTCATCTACACTCTAGAATGGTGTCAGTCATATATACAGTTGTCATGAAAATTAAATGACTGATTGGTGCTATGAACTACCTGTGATACTTCTATGTATCCACCAATATTGGGTCCAGTAACTTAACCACTGTTGTCCTAATCTATCAAATCGAGGTTACATATATCAAATTCATAGGTTTATTTTGAGGATTCAATAAGGCAAGGCATATGAAAACATAGCTCATTTAATAAGTTTACATATACTGTCAGAGCTATACTGTATTCAAACTCCTATGTATATGCTTCCATACATACCTAAGTGGTAGGAAAATGTTACCTCCAGTCCTAAGATCGGCTATTTACTAACACATGTGTCCTATTATCAGAAGGGAATACTCATTTGTGCAGTCTTTAAATTGAGATCAAAATTGCTTCCTAGAACTTCTACCCATTGAAGAAAAGCTACTAGCAACTTTTAACTATTAGCAATCATGAGAACAGTGACTTCTAACTACTGCCCAGGGACCAGGGGGCCAGAATGGGTGGGGATCAGTGGTCCTTGACTCTGCTTCCCATGTTACCTGTTTCCTTTTTCTGTCCTCCTACACAGTGGTCATTTATTGCAAAGCTCTGTCACCTGGGAATAGGGGATGTCCAATATTTTCCCCACAGAGGAACGTTCTTTCCAGGTTTTAAAAGTGTTCAGTGGGCCTGGGATTTATGGGGAATACGGAAGAAAATATTTACAAAAATACATTCTGTGATTTGTTGGCAACCTAATAGGTGCTTTGTGGGACTTTATTTTTCCTATTTAGTAATTTCAACACCCCATGAAAAGCGGGTGTTATTATTCCCATGTCCATGTACGGAACCTAAGGCTCAAGGAAGAGGGGTTATTTGTACAGGGTCACCCCGCTGAATGAGCAAATCAGACAATGAGTTTCTACTGTGTGAGGTGGACACGCTAGATCTCTCTACAGTCTTACTACCGTCCATTGATTATATTCACTGAGGGAAAACCCATGTCCTGGAACAAACTCTTAGGACTCCTGTCATGTGTGCCTCTGCTTGTAATGTTTTTGACAGTGCAGTGTTCTGTTGGAAAACCATCTGTTTTAATCGTAAAGATATTTATGCTCTTTCATAGCTAGCATACCAGGTTTCCCCAGTAAGCACATTATTCCAGGAAGGACATTCTTGCCTCAATATCAGCTTGAAAAAGTGCCTCACTTCATCGGGGAAATGAGTTCTAAACTGTGAACACTGATTGAGTGTTTCGTATTTCAAAATAAATAAAATATATTACACACAGATATTTAAAAATCCACGAATTATTTCTGCTTACTCTGAACTCATATTTCATTTAACATGCCACACAAAGTGTTCCATCAAGTAATTGTGCACTGCCAACCAAAGCATGCGAATGGGACAGCCCTCTCCTAATTAGATCTAGACCTTCTTTACGCAAGTAAGAGACAGAAGGATTCTTTTGGGTGTTGGCGATGAGATCATCCTTTTCTGTGCGCATTCTTAACCCAACTCACAACTCTTAGAATTTGCTGGTGACTCAGAGATTCTGTATCACATCCTTGCCTTTCTGTAGGTGCATGGAAGCTCAAAAACTGGACAGTTAAATCTGGATTCTGTTAAGCCCCATATCTGAGTGCTTGCTGCCATTGCATAGCCACGTGGAGAGCTATAATTATGTATGTCCTTCAGAGTTTATGAAGCTTGATGAATTAATTGGATTTTATAAAGCTGTCTGAGCTATGAACATGAAAGGTGTTATGGATGTGTTAAATACTTTATTTCATATGCCCACCTTACACCACAATCTAGACGAGTCTGGTTATTATGCAGCCTGAGCCCCGGAGCAAGCCAGTGGCAAGGACAGGAGACACCGTTTCATCTGGAATCAGATTTCACAGAGCTGAGGTCAACCCTCAATGCATTATAGAATATAGTCCGCATTTCTTTTCTTTTAACGTGAAAATCTGGAATTTTTATGGTACGTAGGAAATTCTTCCTCACTCTGACAATTCAAAAAACTGGTCAAAATCAGACTTCACTTTTATGATTCTATGTCATAGCTTATCTTTCAACTAAAAGATTGCCTTTGTTCAGTCTTTATTTCATTCCTCTTTCCTTAAAAACAAAGATCTCTCAAGGTTCTTGGTTACAGTTCATCTGGATAGACAAGAGCAGAAAGTGAGAGATTAGAACCTGCTACTTGCTGATGATTTATTTCCCATTGGTGTATATTTTTTGCTGTTTTTTTAAGGGATGATATATGTTTCATTCCTGGGCTTGAGGACTGATAAACTTAAGGGATTCATGAATAATATGAGTTTCTTTGGTTTCTTTTCTCTATCCCCAGTTCTTTCAGTTAGTTTGTAGTGCCATATTGGGGATCACATAAAACCAAGGGGTAAGGGCTGTGACAGCATCAGTGCAACAGACACGGCCCTCGTGAAGGACAGCACAGCACACGTGCTAGGTGACTGCTTTTGCAGTGATGAGGACAGATGGGAAGTCAATGGTAGGCTGTGATGTGACCTCTTTGACTCTATTGAAAAGAACATAGTGAAGGGGGCAAGGGGACATGGCTTGTTAGTTGCTTGTGACATAATTAAAGGTGAGAAATCAAGGGAAAAATTACTGAAAACTGGGTGTTTTGCTAATTTAAAAAGAAAAAAAATCAGAGCTAGTAAACCAGCATGAAAGCACCAGCCAGGACCTACAAACACTGAGTGAGCCTAACATCGTTCCTGCTACTCTGTTTTCTTTGGCAGTGCTGAATTCCCTGCGACCTGCTTCTTGTCACGATTCTTCCTGTGTTCTGTTAGGGTGGACATCTTAGTGAGCATATTATCAAAAAAAAATGTAATTGTGGATACAAAGTTGAAAATGTAGCTGTGTAAGCATGGTGGCAGTTTTGACACAGACTTTTTATTTTCTCAAGGACATTTTTGAAAACGAGCTGAAGCCCCCCTGGTCAAGACAGAGTTTTCAAGACACGCAGCTTTTCTTTCGTATTTCATTCTGTCTTGTGTGTCCTTTTGGTACCACTTATAAACTGTAACAAATGCACAACTTAAAGCAACATTTTTCAGTAGGGTTTTATGCTTAAATTGAAACAATGTGATAGTAACTGAGATGCAGCTGGAAACCAATTTCTGTTCCTTTCCAGCCCACACCCCCAGGCTCCCATTCTTAATCATCCTCAACGCGTATTCTGCTCCCACCATTTTCCTTTCATATTTATAACATGGTATTTTAGAGAAAACCTGACATCTTTGAATCTTTCAACATCTGTTTCAGCACGCTCCTCTCATCTGAAGGAGAAAATACGCTATAGAAGGACAACAAAGTGCCATAGAGGGTAGTTCTTGGATTACATTGTATTTCCTTTGTGACATGTGTAATTTAAAACTATTTAGATAGAGGGGCACCTGGGTGGCTCCGTCGGTTGAGCGTCCAACTTCAGCTCAGGTCATGATCTCGCTGTCCGTGAATTCAAGCCCCGTGTCAAGCTCTGTGCTGACAGCTCAGAGCCTGGAGCCTGTTTCAGATTCTGTGTCTCCCTCTCTCTCTGATGCTCCCCCATTCATGCTCTGTCTCTCTCTCTCTCAAAAATAAATAAATGTTAAAAAAAAATTAAAAAAAACTATTTAGATAGAATAAACTTCCCAAAATCATCTCACTATACGGGACCTTATTCTCCTTACTCATGGTGATGTTAAGGTGAAGAATGGCATCAGAAGTGTTTGGGGATGCAGTCCAGTGCGAGGTGTTTTCCAAGCCTATTTTATGTCATCGTCATGGCTTTTAATGAAGTGAGGAAACTGAGGCTAAAGCTAACTTCTCCCAAGAGTGCAGAGTTGCTCAGGGTAGAGCCCTGCTTTGATCCAATCCTTGTGCTTTTTAAAACCACTTGTTCCATTTAAAATCACTGAAGAAGCGGCAGCTACAGCTGTCCTCTGATATACGCGTGATGTGACAGCTCACCGCTCTTGGTGACACGAACTTTCCAGATGGTGAAAAACTATTGGTAAAGTTCCAAACAATACACAGTACAATATTCCCTTGATTTACATAGTAGTGATATGCCTGAAATAATGCATATTTAAAAGCATGCATAAAAACTTTGTGTTCATACCTGAAGTGAACTTCTAGGCTCAGGTGATTGTATGTAGGCTTCCACCCACCCAAAATATCCAGAAGGACTTATTTTAAAATCCACATGGGAGGAGAGACAGCTCTTAGTCAATCAAGACTGCCTGGAGTTTCCAGGAAACTGGCCCCCCACCCACTTCGTGCCTGTGTCACCTGCTATATATTTTCCAAATGTCCCCTCTGAGTGGTTGGTAACACTCTTTAAGAAGCATCGACACAGACAGATAAGTCTAGGGTTTGAATAGGAAAGGGAACCATAAACTCACAGATACATTCTTTGATAGTGAACCCCTAACTTTGTAACTCCCATCTGAAGAGGACTGGCCTTGAGCTGCAGAACCCACAAATTTTCCATACGTTTTGCATTTATCATATTACATGAATTTTCCCTCCATCCTTTTCTCCTTCTTTTACTTTTTGTTTTTAAATTCACCAGACCCTATAAATAAAAATTCCATGGTGTCAGATAAAAATAACGGGGTCCCTTGATTTAATTTTTATTTCTTCGCAAGTGTGAGACAATTAAGTATCAATGGCCATATCAGTTATGCCCTCAGTTAAAAAAAAAAAAAAACTAAGCCATATGTGATTTCTAATTCCAGTTTTATTCTTGAAGTACAATTCCATTTTGTATCCATCATTCAACTATTTTAAATCTTTCCCAAAATTACATTTCTATTCTTTCCAATTTTGAAGTCACCATCAATTAAATTTTTACGTTAGATATTTATAACAGGGGTACCACAACATCCAGTGCTTGGCTACAGATAGAACTCCACAGAAAGATAAGGCTCTGTAGTCTTCAGAAACGCGTAGTTCATCCATTTGAATCATCCATAAATACGCCATTTGCACACTCACCATTGGAGGGCATCACTTGACGGTTCTTCTCTTTCTGTGATGGGTGTGCCCTGAACGATCTACTTACATCATCTCTAAAAGACCTGGCAATATGTAGTGAATAATCATATTCTAAAGGAATAGAGTTTTTTCCTATATGGGAAATAGCTAACACAGTAGATATCAAACCATGACCTTGAATTCATGAGCACCAAAGAATAGACCAATCGGTAAACCAATCCAGAGAGACACGATGGCAAGCATTGTCACTACTGCAGACCTATCATCATACCTCTACTAGACCAGAGCAGACTCTAGAATGGGTATAATCACATTTTTCAATAATAAAAATATGGTAATATTATATGTTCCATTACATTTTTGTAAACATACAAAGTTTTAGAAGTATAACAACTAAAGAAAAGTAAAGATATATGCCAAAATAAAATGCTTTACAGTTACATAAAATATCCTTTGTGGATCATTATAATGCATTTTTGCCACTCCAATTTAAAAGTTTGAGCTTACTGTACACATTATATAATATTTGAGAAACAGGGTTAAAATACTTTCACTGGAATTTTTATTTGCTCTGTGGGGAGGAACACTTGACTTGAATTCTGTTGATCTTTTGTAAGCAAAATAATTGCTTTATGAGTTTGTATTCTTTCCGCATTAGCTTAATGCAGCTGGACATCAAATATGAATTAATTCCAACTTGAGTCTTTGCAAGATACCTTTTTAATGGAAAAAGTTTTAAACTTTATTCTTTTTCCATGTTTTTTTAACTTCTCTGGGTACTTATTTAAATATTTCATTTATCTGTATCAGCAAGGAATATGAATAGGAATGTTAATAGGAGAAAATTGCTTCTAAATAAGTTCTAAAGTGGTTTATTTAGCAAATATTCATTGTATGGAAGATATTTTGCTATATACAGAGGCCATGAAACAAGTAAGAAGAGGGGAACCTTTACTGAGGTTTACTAAGTGCTAGATTTAGTAGCACTAGATTGGTTTTTTTGTAGATATTCCGTTATTTCTGACAATATTGCTGCTGAACAGGTATTTTTATTCTCCCTTTACAGATGGATAAAACATAATACTTTTCCTCAAGAAACTCACATTCTATTAAAGATAAGTGAAATTAGCATGATAAATAAAATTATAAGAGCATGGCCAGATTGCTGTAAGAGCCAGGGAACAGCACTCCTAATTCTGCCGAGGGAACCCAGGAGGGCTTCCCAGAGGAGGCACTATTAGATCCGGACCTTGGGAAGTAAAGGAGATTCTGACAGACAAAAAAGCTAAAGGATGATATTCTGGATACATGGAGCATTTCCATGCATGAAAACTTCTTGAGTGTTAAAAATCACAGTCTCCCGTGAGGGAAACAAGATTCTTGGGGGGAAAAAATACAAGGACAGGAGATTGGACATGAAGATTTAAACTAGGTTGTGTAGGCACTTTATATGATGTTATTTGGACTTTTAATGCATGCCAGAGAGGAGTGTGAAGGAGACTGAAATGTCTTATTTTTACAAAGCTTCAGAAGCCTATGGACAAGGAGTATTGAGACTCGAGGGCAAAGGTGAGGTCCTGATTCAGACAGGAATTACTTTCGTTACCACCTATCATTTCAAACTTGCTATTGATTTTTTTTAAGTTTTATTTATTTGAGAGCGAGCACAAGCGGGGGAGGGGCAGAGAGAGAGGGAGAGGGAGAGAGAGAATCCTAAACACTTCTCTGTACTAACAGCACAGTGCTTGGTACAGGCTCAATCTCACAAATCGTGAGGTCACGATCTGAGCCGGAATCAAGAGTCAGACACTTAACGGACTGAGCCACCCAGGCGCCCCTCAAACTTGCTATTTAAATGAGATGATATGCAAAGCTGAGCATATGCCAAAAAGTGATTGTGAAGGTGAATCTTCTGCAAAATAAACAGATGGTTTCAGGGTATTTCTAAGTTAAACATGAGTGACCTGGGCTTACCTGCTCTTCTGTGCCAAAACCTTAGCTCAGCGAATTAGAAATCAAAGTTTAATGTTTTCCTGTAGTTTTAGTTTATGAAATTATATGCAAAGATTATTCTTCTGTCTTAAAGATCTTTTTATCTTTATGATGTCTCAAAAAACTGACATTACAGTTTTCATCAATCAGTGATTTTTAAATCTTTTTTTCTTAAATTGAGAATATGGTTACTTTTGTATAAAAGTTTTCCTTAGCATACATATTTTCCTTGTGTAATGGTATATCAATTTATATCTGTATAGTAATGCAGAGAGCATCATTTTATTGGCCCCTCATAATATTGTGAAACATGTCGAGTAAATGGTTTCCTTCTTCTATGGATGGGGAATCTGAAGCTGAGAACCTTTATCCTTTTGGGTGATATCCATGTGGGGTTTTTTGCACTCAGTCTACTTTACTGTTGGGTTTTCTGGCTTCATCGAGAATTCTTGCACATTCTTTTTTATTTTTTTATTTTTTAATTAATTAATTAATTAATTAATTTAGAGGGAGAGGGGTAGAGGAAGAGGGAGGGAGAGAAGCTTAAGCAGGCTCCACACGCAGCACAGGCTCCACACGCAGCAGGTTCTATCCAACAACCCTGAGCTCATGACCTGAGCCAAAATTAAGAGTCATACACTTAATCAACTGGGTCACCCAGGCACCCCTCCCACATTCTTACAGAAATGATTTCTTTTTAGATTTTTAGGTACATCTTTGGATTCGGATGTTATTAGTTTCTGGATAAGTGTCAGGATATGGGTAGGTGGTTTGAATTCAGACGGAGAAATTCACATACTATGTTTATACACTTCTTGGTGCCAAAGTCAGGCGAACATATGGTTAACTTCGCTCTCTGTGAATACAGCATCTTTGTTAATATTGATTTTAAAATGAATTATTTTTAGGCTTAGTAGATAAATGAAAATCTGCCATATTCAATTTATGCCAAATGCACTCATTTTTATAATTTATTTCTCATAATATATTCATTTTCTGTCCTGTCTTTTCTCTTCAACCACTTTAAAACCCACTAGGTACTCAAACAACAATATTGTGTGGATTGGGGAAATTTAGCCATAGTCACACATTTATTATGAAATTAGATAATATAGTGGCTTGACAAATTGGACTGTGCTTCCTAAAGAGATTTATGATGACTGACATGACTCACGTGGTAAATACAATGAGACCCGTGGCCTCAAGAAACACATTTTTCTCTCAATAACTCAGCACTTTGGGAAGTGGGGTTTCTGCAGAGCTGAGTATTTGGGGTAGCTGAATATTAGCTTTCCTTAAAACATCATTTTACTTTTGTTTCTGTTTCACTTATTTTACTTTTCTTTTTTTCATTTCATTTCATTCAAAACTTTCAGTGTGTCTTCATTTCATGACAGAAGTCTTCTGATCGTAAATTTTAAGCATGGATTTCGTTATTAATCTTTACCAAGGCTTGGGCAGTTCTGATATTAGAGCCTTACCTATAGGCACGGGTACTGCAGAAGAGGTGAGCGTATAAAATATGTCCTAGAGAAAACCCCGGAGGCAGGTCAGCCTGCTTTCTTGGTAATTTTCCTCTTTCTCATAATGGTCAAAAGAGCCTGGCTTTCTGATAGGCTTGCTGGCAATATTGATCTTTATTGACACCCTCTTTCTCCTAAGTTTCTCACCCTCAGGAAGGAGCCACATCTTTCCTGCACTATCAGTGTTCTTTGCCTTGTCAACAATATTTTTTAAAAATTATTTTCTGGGGCACCTGGGTGGTTCAGTTGGTTAAGCGTCTGACTTCAGCTCAGGTCGTGATCTCACGGTTTGTGAGTTCAAGCCCCACGTTGGGCTCTGAGCTCTTAGCACAGAGCCTAGAGCAGCTCAGAGCCTAGAGCCTGCTTTGGATCCTATCTCTGTCTCCCTCTCCCCTGCTGGTGCTCTGTCTCTTTCTCAGAATTAAATAAATTTTAAAATTTTTTTAAATTATTATTTTCCTTTAACAACCCAATGGCTTCTAGATGTCGACAGGACATGCCTGTGTGTGTTTTCATTTACACCCTGTTCATGGGATGTAAGAAAGACTACCTCTCACTACTGTTTGAGGAGTTTATGCACACCTATTTTCTAAGAGGCCTTGCCCGCACCCTTTCATCAAGAGAAAAATGATGCATATATAGATCAAAAAGCAAGTCACATCTCTAAGTTCTTTTTAATGTTTGCCTTGAACATAAACAAGATCAAAATAACACTTTAAATGATACAATCAGGTTGAAAGCCCAGTGATCTTCCTATGTTAAGATCAAACTTCTCATTAAATCACTTCTAGTGGCATGCCATGTTCTTATCTTGCTTGGTTCTGGTGCTAGTTTTGATACATAAGAAAACGTAATAGTGCATTCTGGTCCCGATATTCAAGGGCACTCGGGGAGCTCCAGCACATGGCAGGAACAGTCACCTCTTTCATCTCTGAGGTTTGTGTTTAGTCTCCCGCTCCAAAATCCTCCATGAAAAGTTAAGGGAGATTTAATAGACGTCATGGTTCTGAGTTCCAGAAAGAAGGCAGAGAACAAAGGTACAAAAAGAGGTCATGGCTATAACTGTAAGCATAAATAATAAAATAGGTAGCTGTAGGTGAAAAGTTTATCTGAATCTCAGAGGCATTATGATTCCCATCAAAAAGCAGCGATTAAAGCTTTTTTACTATGCTGGTGTCTTTCCTACTGGTTATTTATCAATGAGCCACGATTACTTCTAGGTGAGGGAACCTGAGAACTTAGGGGCAGAAGGTAGGCTTTGATTCAAAACAAATAGGGGCACCTGGGTGGCTTAGTCAGTTAAGCGCCTTCGTCTCAGGTCATGATCTCGTGGTTTCATGAGTTGGAGCCCCGTGTAAGGCTCTCTGATGACAGCACAGAGCCCACTTCTGATCCTCTGTCTCCCCCTCTCTCTCTCTGCCCCTCCCCCACTACTCTCTCTCTCTCTCTTTCTCAAAAATAAACATTAAAAAAGAAACAAATAGTGTCTGGAGAATGAGAAACAGCGGGATGTTTTAAATACATGTATGGAATATCTACAAAGTCACTACACTTGGGGATTGCTAACCTAACAACTTTTCAGAAGAGCCTCTTCTTCAAGTTATTAAATTACCATTTTTACTATGGGACATATTCAACTCATTTTAAAAAGTCAGAGCTCCTGGGGTGCCTAGGTGGCTCAGTCAGTTAAGCGTCTGACTTTGGCTCAGGTCATGATCTCACGACCACATCAGGCTCTGTGCTGACAGCTCAGAGCCTGGAGCCTGCTTGGGATTCTGTGTCTCCCTCTCTCTCTGCCCCTCCCCCATTCATACTGTCTGTCTGTCTGTCTCTCTCTCTCTCTCTCTCTCTCTCTCTCAAAAGTAAACATTTAAAAAAAAAAGTTAATTTCTGGTTAGACTTTCTTTTCTCCCCCCACCCCCACTCCATTTTTCTTCCTTCCTTCGGTGATTTTTCCATATTTCACTAGAAGCAGAATTTCTCTTTAAAAAGAAAAAAAGAAGACCAATACAGTACAAAGAGTTTAGCTCCCTTTTTATTTCAGGGTAATGTTCTGAATAATGAAAATCAGAATGCTTCATAAATTTCAACTCTTAATGCCATCATACATTCATAACATGCGAGAATTTGAATACTACTTCAGATGTGGAACTCAGAAGGTCACATTAGTTTAATGGAGTTGCATTTTTCTATCCTTTATTATTGCTTATGAAGCAAGTTTGAGAAGTCCAATGAAGCTGTCAAGCTTTGTATGTCTCCATGTGTGTGAGGAAAATTTCCCTTCTAGGGAACTGCCCAGTTATTAGTGTATTTTCTTAAATTCTTTATAAAGGATCTGCATGTGAGCTTTTTAAACTACAGAACCTTTTCTGTAGCTTTTTACATTTATTTCTTAAATGACTATTTATTGGGTAATTCTTATTCGAAGAACAATATTTATTGAAACCATTTCAAATATCCAGACTCAGGTTTAAATTCCAAGTTCTTTACCACACAAGGTATCATCCCCACTATATTTGGGAAATAACCAGGACATGTTTAGGAAGAACATCACACATAATTATACTAATGTTTGTGTGTTCTCTTATACCTTAATGTTGAATTCACATACATTTTCCCACTGAATTTTTCTGCCCAAACTCAGTGAGGTATATACATCATGCCTATTATTCATGACTCAGACTCACACACATAAGTGCAGCCCCTCATTGTTGCTCCTGTTTTCTTTCTATATCCATGAAATATTGAGGATTTAGAGGTGTGTGAATGTAGAGCCAGATCTCAGTCCTTTGAAGACACCGTAATTCTTTCCACCCGAGTGCCTTTGCTCAGGCTCCTCGTCAGGGCCAGCTCCACACCTGTCCTTATTGGTTCCCATCTCAAAGTGCATTGGTTTGAAGAAGCACCTCCAGGATCAGATCAGCCCAGGAAACTAAGTCCTTTTCCTCTTCTCTAGGTAGCAACAACTATCCGCCCAACATATTGTACTGCTTGATTAAATACCCGGCTAACACTGGCATGGCCTCCAGATGTCTTTTGGAATATTGACTCTTCAATTATGTATCGCTCTGTAGGATTAAAACGGCTTTGGCTTTTCATCATTTTGAGCCTCAGAGATCTGCCTAGTTATATACTGGGATGAGGTTATGCACTCAATATCCACATGTGGCTTGATGTAGCAGGGCAAAAAGTTCAGTTTTAGGGAAGGAAAGAGCCTGTTGATGAGATGCCTGCCACACAATAGAACTTCGCTCAGGCCCAACAATGGTAATACGTAGCCTGATAGAGTGGTAATCATTGGAATTAATACTATCATTTGAAACGTTGTCTAACAGCCCAGTATACAATGTCAGCACCAAATGGGGAAAATCAAAAATATATGACAGGAACCAAACCTGTAAACTGGGGAGAGGATAAAGAATGTCTCAACATTTATTTCCATGCCCCCTGTTGCTTTTAACTGTTTGGTGAGAAAAAGAAGGCAGCTATTGGGTTTCTGACAAAGCAGTTATAGGGAGAGACAGATTCTGGGAGATGACCTGACGTTTGCCCCTGATGGTTGTCATAGCAGCAGGCTGAATAGAGCAGCTCGATACACATGCTGTTGCAGGCTCTGGAGGAAGTTCCCCCCTAAATGGAACACATTAGAACATGCATATACAAGGATATCAAGCATTCCTTAGTGGTGGCCATCTTCTTCCTTTATCTGGTGCTTGTCTAATTTTTAAGGACTCAAGACTTAAGGAGTCCATGTTTAAAGGCAATGACAACCACAGGCCTTTGGGATGAATGGTAGCACCATCCCCCATAAGTTGACACCACGTATCTAGGGTGCTGTTCCTTGGGGAGAAGGTATTTCAAAGTGTTGCTAACAAAGGCTTGGATGCTAAACTGGATGTAGCCTTTTTTTTTTTAAAGCTATATATGCTGTGTCTATACTTAGCAAGTTTTGTCCTTATTTACTCTTCAATTACTCACAAATACATGCATGCACGCCTTTATCTCTGTCTTAGACATGAAAGATAGCGACTTACAGTTATGTATAAAAAGATGTGTACCCATGTAAATATATCTACATAAAGGAGAGGGTATCTGTCAATAGGTTTTTATAAAAAAAAAAAAAGGCTTTGGGATTGTTAGTGGGGTACTCATTTGAGTTTTGAAAATGTTACTTTTGGTTTAGTAGGCTAGATTTGGTATTAAATGTGGACACGTCTTTCTAAAACTGAAGTCTTAATAGTAACATTAAGTTCTGTATCACTAGACAACCGTATTTTATAGTTACAATTATTAATGCATCCATAATCTCTAAATGCTCAGATGAACTATTGACAATTACATAATTTTCAGCAACAATATGATTTCTTTCCAATGATAAGTAAGATGTGTGATAATCTTGGATGATTCTGCCTAAAACATTAAGAATAAAAATCCTGATCCTATGCATGAGCAACAGAGAACCTATATATTCTAAACCATGGCCTTAAAAAAATCTCTAAATATTTTCTAAACCATGGCCTTATGTAATTATAAAATAGATATAGGAAAGAATAAAAAAAAATTAGTAGAACCACAACGATGAGGGTGTTTTTTTTTCTTTTTATCAATCAGCATATATTTAGGAGAAATTGGAAAAATTTAAATTTTCACTCAATTTGACCTGATGAAAACACAAGTAAAGTTACAAAAATACGTAATCTGAACGGTAACATTTTGGTTTTGCTTAAAGCTTGAGAAAAATTATTATAATATTTTGACTCCATAGTAATTTCAAACCAGAACTTCAGGAATTACAAAAGAATGGATGCATAATAAACTAAAAAGAATATAAACTAAATGGAAGACTTGGCGTCAAAATTGCATTTTGTCTCTGTCATGAATCAAGTTGGAAATTGGGAGTTTTCCAAAAAAGCTTGGAAGCACAATCTGTGTGGATACAGGATATGTGAGCACTGAAATATAGTTTATTAGTATGATGAACTTACCTTTAAGAATGTATTTAAAACATACAGTATATTCACCTTAGGGCAGGGAAGTTGGAAATCTATCTGATCTAATCCAAATCCACGCATTTTAGTAGGAAGAGAGAGGCTCTTCAGTACTCTTCCCCTCCGGGAGAAAGTTAAGCAACATTTGTCTGTTCTCTGAGGTCACTGAGACACATACAACTGATTGAGGGTCTCTACCGTGCAGACACAACCTGCAAGACTAAGTAAGTCCTAGGTGTGAAAAGCATCCAAGGTGGTACACATTTAGAGATGAGGAAACCTAATGAACTTTTTTTTTTTAACGGAGATAACCTGAATTAGGAATTTTCAAAGCATTGAATTCATTAAGTACTCAGTGAAACATCAGACCAAAAGCTTAACTTCGTTTTCAGGTTGAGAAGTGGCCCAGGAGAGCGTGATCCTGGCATTCAGTGACTGTTGAAAGGAACTGAAGGAGGACAGTGCCAACAACTAGGAGATCTAACACCCAGAAATCTCTTACTTCACAGTGGTAGAAAATTTAGTCATAGAGAGGGTGAGCAAAACGGAATTGATAAGCTCAGGCAACCAAAAGTTCTCGCAACAAGGCCGGCTTTATACGGGGTTGATTGTCTTGTAGGTGAATAGGATTCTCCCTGAGATCTCTTGGCTCTGCTCCATCTTTGCTGTTTCTATTCTCAGACAGGTTATCCCTCGTGGTAGCAGAACGGCAGCAGCAGCTCCAGTTTTCCATCTTCCCCACTGGCTAAGATTGGATTACCATTCCTCCCTAAAGTACATGCTGAGGCCCAGAGAGCAGAAGAATGCGTAGATCACATGCTCAGTTTTGGATCCATGAGTGCAGTCAGCTCTGCAGAGCACATGGAATAAGAGTGGGAGGGGAAAAGTCAGACACAGTAACCGAAAGGGAGAGGGGGGAGATAAATGCTGAAAAGCCAGAGAAGAACAATATTCACTACAGTGGGTTGTGCTAGTTTCCTAGGGCTGCCATCCCAAAGTTCCACTAACTTGGTGGCTTAAATCAACAGAAATTTATGTTCTCGCATCTCTGGAGGCTGGAAGTCCAAAATCAAGGTATTATAGGGGCCACGTTCCCTCCAAAGCCTCTACAAGAGAATCTCCCCTTTCATCTTCCAGCTTCTGATAACCCCAGGCATCCCTTGGCTTGTCTTGTGAGCCATCACTTCATCTTCATTTGTCCCATCTTTCCTCGGTGTTTGTATCTATTCTTTTCTCTTAAAGACACCAGTCACACTGGATTAGGTCCTACCCTAATTCAGTATAGTCTCAACTAGATTACATCTTCAAAGATCCTATTTTCAAATGAGGTCACACTGGCATGTATGAGGGGTTAGGACTTCAACATATGTTTTGGGGCGGGGGCACAGTTCAACCTGTAAGAGTCCACTCCCTGCCCTCTTCACCAAATTCATGTCTTTTCCACTTGAAAAATGCAGTCACTATTTGCAACTTCATGAGAAGTCTTAACTCATTCCATTATCAGTCTTGAATCCGAAACCCCCCCTAAATATAATCAACTCAAAAAGTCTTAAACCTTCTAAATCATCTAAATCTGGTATGAGTGAGACTGAGTATGGTCCATCCTCGGGCAAAACTCCTCTCCACCTGCAGACCTGAGAAACCTGGAAAACAAGTTAGATGCTTCCAAAATACAATGATGGGACAGGCGTAGGATAGACGTTCCTGTCCCTAGAGGGAGAAATGGTAAAGGAAAACAGGGTTACAGACCCTGAGCAAGTCCGAAACCCAGCAGGCTAAGTGCCATTCGATTTCGAGGCCTGAGAAGAGCCGTGTGTGGTGTCCTTCTCTGTCATCCTTGTCCCCCCTCCCCTCCCAGGCAGCAGCTCCAGGCTCCTGGCCCACCTGCTTGGAGGTGCCCCATCTTAGCCCAAGGAAGTTTGGTAGGCTGGCCTCAGTCAACTCCACCCTGTCTGTCTGATCCTTGTGTCTTTCCTGTGTCGTACAAATCCTCTTTCTCATTCCATCCCTGTTCAGGCTTGCAGTTTTTCTGCTGGCATAACATTCTTGAAACATTTGTCAGAGGTGAATAATGTTATTTGACATGAAGGTTCTTTGCATGCCGTTCCTGGATGATCTCATCTCTATCCCTAGCCTCTGCTGAGATGGTTGATTGGACTTCTGTGTCACAGTCAAAATCTTTAGCATAGGGTTGTCCAGCCACACCCTTTTTTCAAAGCATGCTCTCTAGAAAATTTTCCAAATCAACTGCCAACTCCTTTTTCTTAGCAAATTCAACCCACAACATGGGCTAACTCCAATTTTTGCATTCAAGTTTTTGAAGAATGTGTGTATGGCTTTATGTCCATGAGGTGATAGTATACCTAATAAGAATTTACCAACAGAACTTTTGAAGGCATAGAATTTACAGTGTATCTGTAAATGCAAAATAGGTAACTACCTCCAGTGCTATTTAAATGAGGAAAAATGTATAAACTATCTTTGAGTTTCACTTAAAGATTTGAGGTAGGACTAATATTTCCACTTGTTTGTTTTTTAAAATTATAGGAGTTTTGTTATCAGGAGATAGGCATATGGGGCACCTGGGTGGCTCAGTCAGTTAAGCATCTGACTTCAGCTCAGGTCAGGATCTCATGGTTCATGGGTTTGAGCGCTGCATCAGTCTCTGTGCTGACGGCTCAGAGCCTGGAGCCTGCTTCAGATTCTGTGTCTCCTTCTCTCTCTGCTCCTCCCCTGCTCGCGCTCTGTCTCTCTCTCAAAAATAAATAAACACTACTTTTTTTTTAAATCAGGAGACAGGCATAGATATTCTCTCTCTCCCCCACAGACACATGCACTACAGATAAAATAGGTAAACTCTTAAACAAAATTATTTTTTTTAATTTTTATTTAAGAAATTATTTTTGATATTTATTTTTGAGAGAGGCAGAGTGCAAGCAGGGGATGGGCAGAGAGAGGGAGAGAGAGAGAGAGAGAGAGAGAGAGAGAGACAGACAGACAGACATAGAATCCAAAGCAGGCTCCAGGCTCTGAGCTGTCAGCACAGAGCCTGACGCGGGGCTCGAACTCACGAACTATGAGATCATGACCTGAGCCGAAGCTGGACATTTAACCAACGAGCCATCCAGGTGCCCCCCAAATAAAATTGTATATCAAAATATGAAGAAATGCTAATAATCTACATCACTGAGAGGTATGAAGAGTATAAACATTGGAAGTAAAATTCAAAAGGAAGGTGAAGATAGTCCTATTGCCCATTGATACGTGCTTTACTCTTTCATGAATGTAGCAACTGCATATACTCCATTCTGTTGCTATTGTCAAACCCATAAAAGTACTTTACATACTTAACATTCCCACACCCAGAAAATCTGTCCTTTTTAAAAAAAAAATTCAGTCTTGTGTTTTTCCTAAGTATTTTGCTTAGTTGTAATAATTGTTAAGTATAAGATGGGAATATGTATATTTAAATGTTTTTTCTGCTTTACCGACAAAGTGATTCATACATACGTATCATGTATGCATCCGTAATCAAGGCCATCTATAATTAGACGAATAATAAGTGCTTCTTAATGATGAGAAGGAAACCAATTATTAATGAGCTGTCTCTTAAAAAGTACAGTCCGTTCATTAGCTGTAAAGCGCTGACCAAGCTTAAATGTGTATATTCTGGTCTAAAAATCAAACTAAAATTAATGCATAAATGTATTGCTCTCTTTTGTTTCTTATTTACTTTGTTGGTCTTCAATGAATACTGAAAGCACAGTAGAAAATTTGACAGTGATTTTTTATAGAAGTACCCACTTAAGGCAGGTTCTGACAAGTTATATGTATCTTAGTGTGGAGGCAAGCACACTACCAGCCCTGACTCTCTCCTGTGCAGAACTGAGGGGTAAACATCAGGGAGACTGGCCTCAAATTCCTTTATTTAATCCCTTTCTGAGCAACCCCCCTCAGGAGGAGGAAAGGATCTGGTCTCTGTCTTTGTAACCTGTCGGGGCCCTGTGTTCTTCGAACCTCAGATGTGCTGGATGCTCTTGTATCGAGTAGCTTAGAAGCCTCTGTCCACGAAGCACAAACCAGGAACCCAGGGCTGGGCTGTGGCTGTGAGCACAGGGCCCGGTTCAACCGGACACGCTCATGACGTCTCAAAAGTATTCCCAGGAATAATTCAGCATCCCCCTACGCTGTGACACGTGACTTGCTTCAACAAGTCAGGAGCACACTGCTCCGACAATTCTGAAAAGAAATACAAATTAAAATGAATTGAATCATTTCTCAGTACAGTAAACCTAGGTAGGCATCAAAAGCATGTAGGAGGGTGGCAAATAGTTAGCAGAGCACAGAAGTGACGATTTTGCCCTAGCCACTGCTGGAAAATGTTTGCATTTGAACTTTCTTCAGGGCGCCATGTGCTCTTGGATTTACCACTGGCCCCACAACTTCCCACTGTCCTATAATCGGACCCCCTCTCTCGTTGATGTAATTTTTTGGGTACCATGAGGCAGTCTGGTGTGCCATCTATGATAATAAAAGTCTCCAAAGACTTTTGATTGACCTCATATTAGCTGAGTCTTTTATCACCCACACATATGTGCCAACATTGTTGCTGTAAAAATTAAAGCTTTGATAATCCTCTAAAAAATAATTAGGATGAGAAGTAAAATAGTCTTTAGATGTCTTACCCATTCCAACTTACACATGTGCGTAAATACTATCTCCTCTACACATTTCGATAGTAGAATAGAAAGAGCGTTAAAAGAATAGGAAAAAGAAAACTATTCAGATTTGGTTCTTCTCTTTTTCTGTATTTTAGCATGGAAGAATATGTGGGTTCACCCTGGTGGGGATACTGGCTGGTATGAGAAATAATGCACATATCAGTAAGAATATACTAATATAAATTAAACTCAAGCTGAGTTATCAACCTTGTCTTAACGAATCACTGAATTAAGGTTTAGTTCCTTTTTATTTTTAAAGTTTATTTATTTATTTTAAGAGAGAGAGAGAGAGAGAGAGAGAGAGAGAGAGAATCCCAAGCAGGCTCCACATTGTCAGCACAGAGTCTGATGTGGGGCTCAAACTCACTAAATCTGAGATCATGACCTGAGCCGAAACCAAGAGTCGGACGCTTTAACCAACTGAGCCACCCAAGCGCCTGAAAGTTTACTTCCTTTTTAAAATTCTAGCTGTGTGATTTCTGTGAGCTACTTGAAACCAGCAGCCTTGCTTGGTGCAAAACATGAAGGGGAAACAATTAGGCAGGTTTTTTTCCCCCACCCCAAATAAATCTATCTGTATTCATTTTGAACTGAGTTGCTTGTTGTTCCTAGTCAGTTATTCAGGAAGATAAGCCTCTGGGTCCCCAAATAAGTAAATACATTATTTATGTTTGGCCGCAGCAAAGACATGTTTAGTTTTAAAAATGGGGCCAGAGTCCTTAGGCTAGAGTTATAAGACATTTATAAAGCAGACAAATAACTAAATTAAGCCATTTAAAATGAAGGATTCCTGGGATTAATCATCTTGAAAGCGCACAGCTCATGAAAAACTATGAAGCCATGGTAAGAATGAGAGAGGCAGCCTTCATTAAGCAACTCCCAAAAGACCTCATATGAGAATGAGGCTCACATTTCTAATTAGCCTTCTATAGAGTTCGAGAGGATCATCCTGTTTTTTAGGTAGTGGTGTTGTTAAATACCTATACAGCATTTTCTTCTACAGGACTCAAAAAGCTGTAAGAAGATTAATAGACCTTATTTAGATGGGTTCCACAGGACAGATAGAACTGCACCCTTTTGTTCACCCAAACACAGCAGGAGACAAAAAGGGTGAGGGCTGGGCACCATTTTTCTGCAAGTCTGGATGAGCTGCTGACCGGAAATGGAGCATTCTTACCTGCCGTTCACCGGTTGGTACACAGCACTATATCCTATCTTCCCTTTGCAAGGAAGGGCCCACAAAGGAGAGAGGACGAGGAGGAGGAGGAGGAAAGAAAGTTGTAGTTCATTTGCATAATTTAGGCTTCTGAAATTAAAAAGTATTAATCACCTTGCTGATTTGGTTCTGTAATGAAAAAACTGCTTATCAGCAAATCCAGCCTCCTGCACAGTGCCTGGGTTAAAACAAACAGCAAATCCCATCAAAGGGAAATTATGAAGTGAAGATAATGCTGAATTTCTGATGAAATATCCTTGTGCGGTTCCATTATTTTTCACTTCACTTAATTTTATTTTAAGGGCCATTTTAGAATTAAAACACTCCTTCCTTAATAATCGAATGTTGTTTGTCCTTGAAGCTATAGTTTAGGGCAGTTAGCAAATTTTAAAAGATTAAAAAACAAGTTTGAGTGTTTGCCTATAAACATGTGAAAACATACATAAAAATATGTTTAGCACTAGGCATACCAAAATACATCTTGATGTTTAGTACCCGTCAGAGTAAGTACTGTTGATTAAGTAAAGAGATAAAAATAGAATATTTTTATTTGAAAAATTTCTCATTTTACTGTCATTGTTTCACATTCAAATATATAAGCATGGAATATTAAAATGATATAGCTAGCTATATTTCTTTTTTGCCTTTTGTGCCTTAATTGCCTAACAAAATTAACTTAAACTGTGGAACACTGAGTGTGTAAGATCTGCTTTGGGTACCATTTTTCTGCCACCCATAAAAGAGTTTCCAGCAGTATTTGACAGCCTAAGTCTGTGAAAGAGGATTCCCCGGTGAGTGAACAAATGGATATTATTCTTTTTCTTCTCTAGTTAAACACCTCCTGTTCCTTTAAGTTCATTATAAAGTTTTGAGAATCTTCCAGCAACCTGGTTTGTCTTGCCTAGACAGGTTCAGCTCATGATGGCTCCCAGTGTGCCTACCAGTCAGGAAGGTTTGACTTGCTCAGCACAGTGCGAGCTCTGGAGTCAGAGTGCCTCTGTTTAGATCTCGGTTTCAGTACTTACCTCTGTGTAAACTTGGATAAGCCACTTTGAAGCCTTTGTGCCTCTGTTTTTCCAATGTGTAAAATGAGAATTTAATAATATATAACTCATTGGTATGTTATGTGGATTAAGATAATATGACAGTCCATTAGCACAGTTCCTGGCATATAGTAAATGCTCAATAAATATTACCTGGTAATATATTTATCTCTCTCTCCTCTCTCTCTCTTTGTCATTCTTTAAGGAATAATTAAATGCAGGCAGCTCAGCATTCTGGGATTTATGTACTTTTATTAATACAGCTTAAGATGGCATTAGATAATTTTTGTCTAATTCATCTGTACATTAGGTCCCTTATTATATGCAATCTAAAAATAATCTCTTTTGTTATATTTAAATCATTTACAATTAATCTACAGTCTTAACCTGTTTCACCTGCTCATGTGTAAGTTCATGGGAAGCAGGCAATCATTCTGTATCATTCGTTACAACAGTGTGCAGTGTCTTGCACATTGTGTGTCCTCGATATTTTAACAAATGTTTTAAGTTAGTTATAACTGTACATTTTTCCAGAGGTCCTAATGTTACAACATTTCTTCCTCGCTTTGTGTGTAGAGGTAGTAGTTTAGACTTAAGGGTAAGGATACACTTTCAGCCCTGTTGAGTTCATCGTATGAAATATCAGCCTGTAACGAAACTGTCCAAAGCCTGTTGCTGTTGATTTTGCATATTGTTTAGACTTCCCCCTCCTTCTTCACATCCTGCATCCGTTTCTCGTTATTACCCAAATTATTCAGTATTCTATCAATATACTTAACGTGTCTCAGTTTAAATATCAAATGGCGTAGGCTTAGGGCAAAAATTCATGGCATGCCTTCTAAAAACCTCTCTTCTAGCTATTCCAGTGCATTCATCTGTCTTTGGATGTGGTCATTCTGTTAAGATATGAACTGTCCTCATGGTGCTATCTTTCAGCCTACTCTGCTTTATTTTGTCATATGCTTTGTTCTTTGTCTAGAAAATCACCATGATCTGCATTTTTAAGTTTTTTTCACAAAGAAAGTGTGGTAAGTTTAGGTGTGAGTTGGTTGTTACCCATTTTAACAAGTATTTTAAAATATTTTTCAACTTTAATGACTTACTGCCTTTGTATAGAGACAGTGTGGTCTTTCTATTCACATATTTTAAGTTTTCCTTTTCTATCAAAGAAAACTTCCAGGTAGAGTTTGCCATCTGATGTATTAAGACCATTTCAAATGACAAGAATCTGAGATTAAAAGATATACTTAATGTATCTATCCAAATCCTAAACATACTGCATTACTTCCCAAAGTTTTCCTACCTGTAATCTTAGATATATTAAAGTTTGAAGGTGTACATGTCTTTTGGCATGGCAAATTAAATTTTTGCTTTATCTCTGCTTCCTTCCAAAACCCCACTAAAATTATTGTAAGTGAATATAAAGAGTTGAATACTAAAGGAGATACAGAATGAGGGAGCATTCAGGCAAGGATGAGAGATTTTATCTCAACTTTGGAAAATGGAAATCTGACATGCAGATGATGGTAGGGATATACCAGCAAGAAGCCACTGAATCCCCTCTTCCCCTGAGCAGCCTGAGGTGATCTCTGAAAACGGCTTGCTAATTCACTTGACCCAGAAAACCCAACAAAATCATGCAAATCAAGAGGTTCAAATCTTCGTGTTCACTTTAAGAACACACACGAAGCCTGCCCAGGCCATCAAGGGTATGCATATCTGAAAAGCCACCAAGTATCCATAGGGTGTCACTTTACAGAAGCACTGTGTGCCATTCCGTCACTACAACGGTGGAGTTGGTACGTGTGCCCAGGCAAACAGTGGGGCTGGACACAGGGTCCGTGGCCCAAAAAGAGTGCTGAATTTTTACTGCACGTGCTTAAAAATGCAGAGAGTAATGCTGAACTTTCAGGGTTTAGATGTAGATTCTCTGGTCATTGAGCACATCCAGGTGACAAAGCCCCAAAAGATGAGACACAGAACTTACAGGGCTGGTTCCTGGTCGGATTAACCCTACATGAGCTCTCCGTGCCACAGTGAGATGATGCTTGCTGAAGGAGAGCAGATTGTTCCTAAACCAGAAGAGGATGTTGCACAGAAGAAAAAGACCCTTCCCAAATTCTAGGGGATCTCTGCCTCTGACCACCCCAGTAGAAGATGAGTGGTGTATTCTGTAGAGAAATAGAAGCAGAAGGAAGGCTCTAAGCCCAGGCAAGCTAGGTATAACAGCAGGAACAATATACTGAAAATGGGCAGAATAAATTCTTCATCCTGAAGGTTATATATCTCTGCTACAGGCCTTTTCACATTTTAGCTCCAAGAACAGAGGAAGCCTAATAATTTTCTCCTTTCAGGAAACTTGGAATCTTCTCTCAAAAATTGAGGATCCAGAGAGGAATAGAACTATATGAATCCTGGCACTCAAAGTTCAGAAGCAAAGCAAAGAACAGAAGAAATTTTTGAAGCAAACATAATCTATATCCTCAGAGAGATTTTTTTTTAAAAAAGGTTTTTCCTTGAAATAAGAAATGAATGCACGAAAAAGAGCAATAAACAAAATCAAACACGTAGAATATGAAAAAATATATATGATAGTCAAAGGTTCTTTAAGGATTGGAAGACCATTTGGGAAATTACTCAGAAACTTTAAAATAATAGACATAGAATGGAAAATTAAGGAGAAAATTTTTGTTTTGTTTTTAACATTTATTTATTTTTGAGAGAGAGAGAATGAGCAGGGGAGGGGCAAAGAGAGACAGAGACACAGAATCTGAAGCAGACTCCAGGCTCTGAGCTGTCAGCACAGAGCCTGACGTGGGGCTCGAACTCATGAACTGTGAGATCATGACCTGAGCCGAGGTTGGACACTTAACCAACTGAGCCACCCAGTCACCCCAAGGAGAAAGTTTTTTAATGTTTGTTTATTTTTGAGAGAGAGAGAGGCAGAGAGAGGGAGACAGAGAATCCCAAGCAGGCTCTGCGCTGTCAGCGTGGAGCCTGATATGGGGCTCGAACCCGTGAACCATAAGATCATGACCTGAGCCAAAATCAAGAGTCGGATGCTTAAGCGACTGAGCCACTCAGGTGCCCCATGGAGAAAAGTTTTTAAAAAGGATGATCATTCTAGGACAGCCAACACCTGGCTAATTAGAGTCAAGAGAAAGAGAAAATATGAAGAAATTATTTTTAAAAAATTCAGAACTAAATAACACACATTACCAGAATGAAAGAGCCCATAAATTATCAGGACAGTAAATGCAAGCCAAGATCTGAGTTAATCACATTATCATGAATTTTTCAGAAGTCATGATATGAAAAGAAAATCTTAAATACTCAGGGAGAAAAAAGGGCACATACAAAAAATTAGAAAGCCAAAGGACATCACCCAGGAAAAACTGTCCTCAACGCTAAAATATATGGGAGTAAAACCGACAAAATTCTGAAGACCGTTCTATATCCAGCAAAATAAGCAACCAAATATCAGAGTAAAAATACTTTAAAATAATTTTCTGGTATATATCTTCTAATAGTCTTCCTCACAAAGTTATTGGAAAATATTCTCCACTGAAACAAGAATATAAACCAAGGAAGAAGTCACTGAATCTAAGAAGAGGAGCTCCAAAATAGAGGGGGATAGAAGAATGTCTGAAATGACACTATGGAGCAAGCCTTGGAGAGTAATCTTTGTAGATTAGAGTAAGAAGATAAACAGTTCCAGCAGACAGGTGTCCAGGGGAAATACAGAACTGGTGGGGCACCAGATGGATTTGATGATATGGAAAATGTTCTGAGGGGTTTATTCTGTGTTAGAGAATTTGGGGAAAATGAGTACTAGTGCCTTAGAATACTTGCCAATTAGAAATAGCGGCTTGGAATACGAAGAATGCCAAAGGAAAAAAGAAATGAATATCAAGGGAATAAAAATCTAGAGAAGAACGTATACTCATTGTTCAGTGGTTGGGTCAGTAGTGAACAGCACTGTGTCATTCTGGGTCCCAGCAGGGGAGAGAGAGCACAGTGAAAAGAGTAATTAAAGACTATTTAGTAATAGGACTATGTACGTAGGCATAAGATGGCCTAAGGAAATGAAGAAGAAGATGATGAAGCATCATCTGGGGCTGGCAAGTGAGAGAAGCGTGGAGAAGCAATGGAAGGGAACTGCTAGCAGAACCAGACTAAAGCCCTGGGAGAGCGGCTGTTTCACAGGCTCCAGATTCAGCCACAGAGGAACACAGACACGCCACAGCATGGCAGGTCAGAAAAGGCTGCCAGGGGGATAAAAACCCACGCCCTGTCATTTCTCAACCTCTGAAGCATGTTAGGGCTTCCCGTTGACCAAATCCTAGCATCCAGAGAGCAAGAAGCCCAGCGAACTAACTTCATACTGGTTAACACTGGTTCTAGAGAGTGCATCTGAAGTGGAGGAAATAAGAATATTCAATTCAGTAGCAAAAATGTGTGTTTAAATATTTTGTTAGGACGCAAGTTCTAGTCTAAGCAATGTGAATGCTTCTGTGCAATAATGAAACAAAACCCAGGGATCATAGAAATCTTTGGATGTGAAGAATGTCTCATGTCAAGTGTAGAATGATTTGTGTGTAATGTTCATATGCGGACACACACACGTCCCCCGTATCTTCATATGACTGCCTCTTTTCTATCAGTTTTACCTTTTGGCTTATGTACTTCTTTCAGAAAGGCCTTCCCTCTTGGACACCCATCTCCAATTATTCTTTTACATCACCATGTTTTCTTTCATTATTCATGGTTACCACTGTCTGAACTTATTACATATTATAGTTTTCATTTCTTCCTCTTGCCTACTCTCTTCCTCCTCCCCTACCTCAATAGGTCCCTTGAGGGCAGGGATTCTGCCTATTTTATCTGATGATCTATCTTCAGCACCTAGCTGGATGTGTAGCCTAGCAAATAAGACATTCAATAGAACATTGTTTTAAATAATTATATGAGAATTCATCCTGTGTTGTACATATGAGATAATAAAAACAGGGCCTATTCAATATGGCACCGATCTCTAGCTCAGGAGACTGGATGAAGGTATCATTAACAGAAATCCAAAATTCAGGAGGCAGAGCAAATTATGGATGGAGACGTGAAAGTATGAGAAGAAAGTGTACAATTTTGACGTACTGATTAGGAAGCACATGCGGGGTATTCAGGTATTTGTGTCCAGTGAGTAGTTGAAAATGACTCGGGAAAAGGTCTTAACTACAGATTGAGATTTAGGGGTCTTTGGTATAGAAGGGATAGATGAAGGGATAAACACAGCTGAGATCTTCAAGGAAAATTATGCATAGAAAATAGCAGACTCAAAGAGAAGCAAAATGGAAGAAAAGGAGAAGCTTAGTTATACCGTTTCTACCAAAATTTATTATGGAGAAGGATAACATAAGCCAATATCTTAAGGAAGATAATACCACTGCAACAAATACACAGCCGCCAAGAACATTAGTGGATTTACTTGTGTATATTTTTGAGAAGTTAGAGCACTCCTAAAAATTAATCACTTCTTGAACAACAAATCAGTTTTTCATCATAGATGTAAATAAAATTGTAAACTTTAAACCTGATGTATGAAGAAATATGCCAATGGTGCTATTTCTTTTCTTACTATATACCCTACACTCACAGTCAACATGGTACATCAGCGCACGTTACATAACTAAGTGACAAGTGACAGAAGTAGTGCTATCCGGGAGAGGAACATTAACAAAAAAACATAGTGTTTTGTTTATGTATACACATACCCATACATAGTCAGGCATAAGCACTGCATGTTAAATTTATCACTAGGTTATTTTCAGTTCATTTCATGTTATCTCATGCATGTTCCCTTTAAAAGTTAATTTCACACTAATATAAAAGCATTATGACTCGGTGATTCAGGCATCACCATTTTGATGGCTTTTCTAATTACTTTAGTTTGACTATTTCATAATTAATACACTTAAAATATCCAAATGGGTGGGTAATTTGTACACCCAGATGAAATCAAATTAGAATAACCTGTAAGCTTTTATTCCAACGTGTAGGTGTTAACATCTCAATTATGTGGCTCCTTCAAGGTACACAATTTGGATGGAATTCTGTTTACTATATGATTGAATGTAATGTTTGACAAAAGTAGCTATGAAGGAATCCATCATGTAGAGTGACGTTAGGAAGGGATTGTTCTTCATTCTGCTCAGGCAACCATGCTGGCACGCCTGTTTCTAATTTTGAAATCATCTGGGATTACCTCGCAACATCAGTGTGGAAATAGCATCATTAGTCAAGTTTCTCTGTTTGCTCAAAAAGAAATGTGGAAAGATGAAAATTATCTGCCATGGCCACTTGTTGTTGTTGTTTTTAACTTTAATTGTATTTTTCATATCTCTGCTTTCTAGTTCAGTCTAATTTTCTTAAGCCAATGATGAAAACTCCCAGGACCATACTGAGAGGATTTTGGGTAACTGACATCCGGGATAAATAAATAGTATGTGAGGGCTCCGTTTTAAAGTTCTTAGCCTGAGTTTTGTTGACTTATGTTTATGTAGCCATTTGTGAGAAGGAATCTAAAGTTTCAACATAACATAAAACTGTGTTAAAACACAGTTTTAACATAAATTGCAGCTTAGTCGTGTATTTTAGAAAAACTGATACCCACGGAAATGAAAAGAAAATTTGTTTCTCTTGTCTTTGAACGTGACACACATTATTTTAATTTGTTCTAAAACGTTAATCACAACAGTATTAATACCTATTAGTTTATTTCAGCATTAGCCAATAATATATGGATATTCTATATGGATAAAATAAAATAAATATCAGAATTGATAACTGCCAAAATCTAATTAAATCCCTTTATGAAGCCCCTTTATGGATCACAGATTTGATTACATTGTAGATAAAATAACATACCTCTTCAGGCTGCCCAGCATCATACCCTAGGTGGCCAGTGTGCAGATTTAGCCTTAATCTTGTGATACCGTTATGTCAATAGGATTCTTATGTAGTAGCTAATGGTTAACTGCTCTAAAAAAAATCTTAATGCTTCTATTGTGCTTCCCAAACTTTAAATTTTTTTTTAATGTTTGTTTATTTTTGAGACCGAGAGAGACAGAGCATGAATGGGGGAGGGTCAGAGAGAGAGGGAGACACAGAATCCGAAGCAGGCTCCAGGCTCTGAGCTGTCAGCACAGAGCACGACGCGGGGCTCGAACTCACAGACTGTGAGATCATGACCTGAGCCGAAGTTGGACTCAGCTTAACCAACTGAGCCACCCAGGCGTCACTGTGCTTCTCAAAGTTTAATACTAAAAATACTTGTTCTAAATTTGGTTAAAGCTATAATATTCTGAATTTTTATGATAGCTATAATGTTTTTATAGCTAGAGGTTTTGACATAGCCATCATGTTTAGGTCTTTGCTTTGAGGGAAATTTTAATTGTTTGAATATAATTGTCTTGACACTTTGAATTTCCCATCTTCTGTAGGATATTTGGTTCAAGGTCTTTTGGTCTATAGCAACCTGAGGACTGAAGAGCTCATTTATGTACATTTGAAGTCTTTGTTCTCTCCTATGATATCTTTTAGTCTGTATTTGTTATTCTTGCATTTTTTTTCATAAAGATAATTGTATACAGAAGAGGTACAAGAATTTCAGATAAATAGTCTTGTTTCTTTTGTTTAATGGTGGCTGGGGGATATTATTAGAGATTTAAGGAGAAAAAATATTTTGTTACTCTGGAATTTAGGTTAGACTATGAAGAAGGAAATACTATCTTTCTCCATTAGTTTGATGAAAGCCATAGCGAAGCCTGATTTATTCATATAACACTTTCTGATTTCACACAAAAAGTAAACTTAATTTTTTTTAACCTTTATTCAGTTTTTCTGAGAGACAGAGACAGAGCATGAGACAGAGAGAGACAGGGAGACACAGAATCCAAAGCAGGCTCCAGGCTCTGAGCTGTCAGTACAGAGCCTGACGCAGGGCTCGAACTCACTAACAGTGAGATCATGACCTGAACCAAAGTTGGCCACTTGACTGAGCCACCCAGGCACCCCAAGAAACTTTAAAATAAGTCTTTTAAGAAAAAAATTTTGTTTGCTCTTCAACATTAGATACATACCTTAAAGTTTTGCGAACAATATTAAAAATTAAATGACAAACCATCATCAGATATAAAATATTCAAATAAAACCTAAAACCAGCAGAAGTAAGGAAGTAATAAATATTAGAGCATAAATAAAAGATATGGAAACTAAAAAACAAAATCATATGACAGATCAATGAAACCGGAGCTGATTCTCTGAAAAAATTAATTATTGGAAAATTCCTATGTATTGGTGCCCAATGGCACATTTAGATGACTCAGAATATTTCCCTGCTTTTTTTTTTTTTTTTTTTTTTTTTTTGCCACTTTAAGTTATGACCAGAGTATGGAGTGTTATCAGAGAAAGTGACAGAAAATGTGGCTGCCAGGATTGTTCTCAAACTCTGAAGAGCTTTGGATGCCAGCAGCTCTGGGTTTTGTTCTCCAAGAAGAAAGAAATCTCAAACTCTTGAAAGAGAATTCAACATGATAAATGATTTCAAAAGATAGGTTTGAGAAGATGTGGACAAGATGTCAAGGGGAAAGCACTGGTCAGGAGGTTATCACATTAGCCCAAAGGAGAGACTATGGGGCTCTGAACTGTGTATTCTCAGTGAGGGTTTCTCAGATGTATGCCAATGAGGGTCCTTTCCAAAATGGAGCCACGAGGACATGGGTGTTGTTTGACTGAGAGAAGCCTAGTGTAGGAGAAAAAATAAATCTTGGTGTGATGCATTAACAGAACAAGATACATTCATTGGTGATAGAACAGGTCTTGTTTTGTTTCTTAATTAAAAATGTTGGCAGGAGATATCTGGAGGAAAGAAAACATAAATTTAAGTTCAAGATATTAAATCTGCTATGCCTGCATTTCCAGTTGTTCAGGCATGAGCCTCAGAGAGAAGGCCAATATTAGAAGTAAGAATTTGAGTATGACAGTTACATTGGTAATATCTGAAACCATGCCTGCCATGGTATCACCAGGTAGAGCATTGCAACTATCTTACCAAAAGAGAATATTAGGTTAAAGGGGATTAAGAAAAAAATAATTTAAGAAAGTTTTTTTTTCTTTTTAATCAGTAGAGCCAAAATTGCAAATAAAGGTATAGTTTTAAAGATGTTTTGAGTTGTTATAAATGTAGTTTTTTAAAATATTTTAAAAACTCAGGAGGAAAAATATCTCAGGAGAAACAAAAATATCATATGATTAGGAAAATACATTTTTATTCCCAAAATATATTAAAAGTTAACATTTAAGATGCCAATTTGGTATTGCTTTGTTAAAATTGATTTTTCTGAGGGCCAAAATTAATATAATATGCATATAAAATCAATGACCAGGGCACCTGGGTGGCTCAGTCGGTTAAGCGTCTGACTTCAGCTCAGGTCATGATCTCAAGGTTCATGGGTTCAAGCCCCGCATGGGGCTCTGCACTTGGAGCCTGCTTGGGAATCTCTCTCTCTGTCTCTCTCCTCTCCACCTCTCTCTCTCTCAAAAAAAAATCAGTGACCAAAACATTTGTATCTGCTGTCCAATTTTACTACCTCAAAGGAACATTACTTTTACATTTCATTATGGTCATATTAACAAAGGAAACCAAAGTTGAGTGTTAGAAACCTATAGAAAAAGATATTTTTTAATATGATTTTTTGGGTCAATAATTAAATGGCAGACTGTTACATGTAAAGTTGAGATTCTTTTGATGTTTGTCAGAGGGTATATGTGCATGGAAGCAGGGGGAAGGGCAGAGAGAGAGGGAGAGAGAGAGAATCCCTAGAAGGCTCTAGGCTATCAGCACAGAGCCCGATGTAGGGCTCAATCCCATGAACTGTGAGATCATGACCAGAGCCAAAATCAAGAGTCAGACACTTAACCAACTAAACCTCCCAGGTGCCCCAAAGTTGAAATTTTTAAATGCTAAGTCTGTACGTTTATTTTGGTAATAAAACTTTATGGCCATTAGGAAGAATTTTAGAGTAGATTACTTTGCGATGTAATTCTTGCCATTCTTGCCAACCATATATCTATGTTTACTGGGTTGGGGACTATATTTATTTTGTGTTTTATATTTAAGCCAATAGTTCTCAAATCTTTATTGTTTAAAAAATCGTGTGTGTGTGTGTGTGTGTAAATAATGCTACAAAGAGAGTCTTTTAATGTAATAACCTGTTATTCTAAGAGTTTGATAAAACTCTGAGTAACAGCTATCTTGCTGTGGTTGTGGTTTCTCAAGTCAGAAACACAATCTACCTTCTCTCTTATTTCACATCTTATCTTTAGGCTACTTGGATTTGGTCAAAAGATATTTTTCCTTATTATCTTAGTGGGTTTGGGAGCATCTTTGCAAAGAACAGTCTTCTGTGTTGGCATCTTAATTATTTGTGTGGCCAACAGGGGGAGAAGATTGTATGGAATGCTCCTAACTGAACGAAATAAATGACTCCCTGAGTGTTACTATATATATGAGAGTGTGTGTGTGTGTGTGTGTGTGTGTGTGTGTGTGTGTGTGTGTGTCTGTGTCTGTTGTTGGCATCGTCAATCACTTCTCATCATCTCAAATAATAAGTACATTTGCTTTAAGTGCAGACTTTTTTTTTCTAAGCAGTTTTAATGGAAGCTTTAATTCTCTCAGATCTTTTATGAATTTCCCCATAAACTCTTAGCAATGTACTTAGTTCTGGAACACTTGCTATCAAATGGAAGAAGAGAAGCTTTTAGAAAGTGGAGATGTTTTCCAGTAGTTTATATGTGAAATAAACTGTACTTTCTTGCCCCATCAGTACTAATAAATCAAAGGATAAATTTAGAGCTTTAACTTAAGTAAAAACGCTTCTGTCATGTAGACTACAAAGAGCATGAAAAGATAGGAGAAATCCAATAACAATCTTGCAGAAGGCTCAGGCAAATTGATGCCTGAATTATCCATATGTTTACTATTTTGCAGTGATAAGCTTCTTTGAAGTCTGTGCAAGCTTCTTCACCTTAAAAAGGTGGATCACAAGTTCCTTGACCAATGATGAACTAAAACTGTAATTCAATATCGATGCAACATTGCCTTTCAACTTCTAACTGCCATAACGATGTAAGGTAAAAGGCAAAAAAGAAGAAAGGTATCTGAATTATTAAATCTAGCAGTACACTTTACTGGAATTTTCTAACTCTAGATAGAGAAGACTTAATGAAAACACACAATAAACATGATAGACGGTAGAAAATATAGTCTAAGAAAACGTAGAATTCTTGGGAGACATAATAAAGACATTGTAACATTTTCCAAGCAAAGTTTTTTGGAATCTATTGTCAAAAATTTGAGTGGAACCAATCAAATTTCTTTTTTTTTTAAGGATCTGTCTAAATTACTTGAGTAAAGAATTCCTTAGGCATCTGCACTTAAGGAATTCAATCTATATGGCCCAAGTGCCAATCAGGTTCTGCAAAGTCTAGTTGTCTCTGTCCAGTTTCTGAGGATAAGGTACAAAAGAGTACAAACCAGTCTTCCCAAAGACAGTGACAATGTCAAATCATTCCCAATCTTGCCTTCCATCTATAAGTAATCACACATCCTATTACAAGCCTATATTTTGTGAAATGTGCAATACATCAAGGCTATATTTATCGATAAGGCCAAAGCCTTGTTACAGAAGTTACTATAAGCATTTCTTTAATTTGTTGTATATTTTTAATCAAAGAAATCTGAATCAAAGCAACACTGCATTATCTAGTACACTGCTGGTGGTCCTTAAATCACTGATGCGATCTTATTTTTATGGAATTTTTAACAGAAAATTGAAATACGTCTCATAAAAGCCGGGATAGGATTTTGTCTGATTTTTGAGGAATGAAATTTATTTCAATGCCTGAATATGCAGTCTTATAAAATATTGATATTATCCCATTTTAAAAATAATCTTCATAGCAACCCAGGGGCAAGCTGTCAGCCTTGAGAAGTTTGGGAACTAATAATTAAAAGTTGCTTACAGAGGTAAAATGTGACTCTAGGGGATATTTATTTTTTTATGTCATTAAAATCTATGCTTCTTTGAAACCAGTAACAGCAATCGTTCATAAGGAAAACACGAATTAACTTTATATTAAACTTTTGCCCAAAAGATACTGCAGACCAGATTTTATTGAGGCTTTCATATGTTTTATTTCTCAGCATATAGTGGACTGCCAAGAACATTAATAATGCAAATCTGTGTTTGAACACAAATGACTCCCTACAAGGCCTGTTTTGATTATTAATGGAATTAATTATCTGCCTGCTCTATGCAGTTACTGTGGTTTGGAATAACAGTTAATAATGAAAGACTAGGCAAATTTTAAAAATAGCATGTTTAATAATACGAATTAATTCTATCCTACAAAGAATCAGTGAGCAAATATTGTGGAGACAATGCCTTCTCTCTTCTCTCTTTTTACTCGTCATGAAGAAACTCCTCCTATAAGTGTATTTTATTGTCATTTTTCAAACACAGAAAAATAGACTGGGATGTTCAGAAAGGCCACCAATTTTGCCAAACTGGGAACTCAGATTTTATCATGTTGCCCAAGTAATTTTCAATCAGGAAACTGGGAAGTTATGCAAGTAGTGGAATTGTTTGAGGCTAGCCCCTACCAGGGACCCCAAAATTGCTTTGAAGAATCGAATATTCTGCCTTCTTTCAGAGTTTCAATGGCGACATGTCTTTACAGAAAGAATACTTCACACAGCCTGGTGGTTTTCAAAATGCTGTAGATGCAGTGATTTTATGAATGTAGATCAAACACGGCATAACGGCACGTCTTTGTGCCCTCGTCCCACAATCTCTGGAACACTCTGAGTCATCTCCCCCCAAAAGCCTTACAGTTCCATGAAGCGTAGTTAAAATCTATTTCTTTATAGAAAAGAGAAGTCATATGCATAAAAAAAAAAAAAAAATCCATGGGTAAACATCATGGATTCACTTATCAATGTTCTGGTAAGCTTTACTCATTTAATAAGCTTAAGCTGAATATATAAGACCTGTCTGTGTTCTACTGTGGAGGAATATATATGTAATAGGATAATGACATAGTGTATATAATATTATATTATTATATATATATAATATATAGTGTAGGATAATGACGTAGTGTATATAATATTATATTATTATATATATGATAATAATATACATTTAGGTTGATTTCACCTCTGGGCTATTGTGACCAACTCTCTTCATGTAATTTTAAATTCAGTTGGAAACTGCTTGCAAATTTTGCTCTACCTCCAATCTGTCTCGCATCGTTACTTCCTTTTAGCCAAGTTGTTGAAAACGTGCATGTGTGCCAACCTGATGTTGACCATATATGTATATTTTTTTCTTATTCAGTGCCGACCCGTAGATAACAACGGGATGGTCGTAGTCAAGGCGAAATAGTACAGTGACTTGACAAATAACGGAATGCTGTTGTCATTGCAGGACGAATCTGCCCCAGCTGACAAACAGTGTAAACCAGAGGCGGCCCAGGCCACTTACTCAACCTCAGCTGTTTCAGGCTCCCAGGAGGTGTTGTACATCAACGGCAATGGGACCTACAGTTACCATAGTTACAGAGGTCTAGGAGGGGGACTGCTTAATCTGAATGATGCTTCCAGTAGTGGTGAGTCTTTACTATTTATTGTGCTTTTTCTGTCCATTTGGGGATAGCAAATTCTCTAAATCTGAGAGAAGAAAATGAATATGCCTTGATAAGCAACAGTGCCAATCTGCTAAAAACAAGACCATTTAATACAGAATATTTGCCTCCCTACCCGGATATCTCCCTATTCTGTTGCTGTTTCTGAAAGTGGCAGCACAGTTACGCAACTGGAGAATTGTACTCAAAAAAAAAAAAAAAATCTCAACTAGTGAAATAGCAAAAAAAATTTTTTACCAAATAGTTATACATTCTTCCCCCCAAAGCTGTAATGCACTATTCATCAAGAATAATGACACATTTTCTCAGTGTTCACAGAGGTTTTTGGTTTGGAAAATATGAGGCACCAGGAACTTTACTTGATAAAACACACACAGTAAACCTAACATACATGTGGAAACAACACAGAGAAACGACCAGTGGCTATCCATGCCCCACCAGCACTGAATGGTGTACTGGGGCCAGCTCATACCAGCTCATTCTTCGTAAATTGTTAGGAATTTCTTGAGCTTATATACCAAAATGAATTGCAAATATGTACTATAAAAGGAATAAAATACGTGGGTGAATTTCTTATTACTGGGTCGTAGGAAGTGCTTTCCTAAACTATACTTAAAATTCAGGGAAAAAATAAGTTTCATTACACAAATGCATGCACACATACACACACACACACACACACACACACACACTTTTGCATGACAAAAAAACACTATGTGTTTATGTGTAAGAATAAATCATAAATTGGTAACATTGTTAGCTACAAAAGGTTAATAAGCCAATACATGGAGTTCTTCTAAAAAGAAAGAAATACCCAAAATTATATATTACAACATAAGGCTAGAAAGTGAACTCACAATTCCCAAAGAAAGCCATGCAAATGTCCCTTAAATATGGGTAAAATTACTCAACCCCAGTCACTTCTAATAAAGAGAAATGAAGATTAGCAAAAATCCAAATATTTACACAATATTCCTTTGACAAGGCTGTGGGGGAAATGAGGACTCTCATGCACAGCTTGTAAAAATGCAAAAAGTTGGGGTGGAATTTGGCAGTATCTAGAAAAGTTAAGTATGCATTTACCATTCAGTCCAGCAATTTCTTTAGGAATCTCTTGTTAGGAATTTATCTCAAACACATATGGGCAAAAATACAAAAAGATATATGCAGAAGGGTATTCATTGTAGTGTTATTTATAAATGCAAGAAAAAAAGGATTACCAGTAAAAATGTCTATCAATTGATGGCTCGTTGACTCATTTTGAGTGCATCCAAACAAGAGAGTAATATGCAGCTATATATACTCCAAGTGGTGAAAAGTACCACAGTTTGCTAATATTCATTAAAGAAGGACTTATATAATTTTTTTAAAGTGTATATAGAGGCAGGAATGGGGGAGAACAGTTTGGAGAAAGGAATATAAGCAGAATTCTGAAAGCATAGTTGGTTTTTATATTTTTATTTTAAAAAATTTAACTTTGAACAGTTTAAATACATAATTGTGAAGCAAACTGACTTGAAAAATTCCTGATATCAAAAGTAAAATGATGCACATGAACTTTATCTGTGTTCACGAGCAGTTGGCATAGCCCCCACACAGAGGAAATTTTCCAAGTGATCTCAAAAACCATAATTTGATTCCACAGCATGCAAGCCTACGATAAAACCTTAAACTATTTTCAGTAATCATATTATTTTGGGCTGTTGTCTGTGTATTGTGATTTAAAGCAAAGTTGTAATTATTTTGATGTCTGTGAAAGTTGGGATTTTTAGCAAGGGGCAAAGTAGATATAGACGTAAAAGCAATATGTTTAAGGAAAAACTCCCATTATCGTGTATTTGAATTGGTAGTATCAGTGAGAATTCAATGCATTTTTTGTTTTTTTTTAAAAAAAAAAAAACATATTTCTTCTTCCACTGAAAATTGCCTGAAAGAAATACCAATTTTAATTTTAATATTTAATTAGGCTTGTGGGCTTTTAATAGATTTCGGAGCAAATTGCATTATTAATGTCAAAGGAGTATATACTCAAAATCATTTACTTTTATAATACTGCAAATATGCTCTGAGTGTGTTCGGGGATTACTCTTCCTTGAAGGCTGGGGCTATTTGGTCTGGTTTAAAATTAAAGGTGCTCTAAGGACAGAATCACTGAGCTTTCGTCTGAAGCAGTTACTTTCAACTCAAAAGAGGGGTGCCCCAAGTTGAAAGGAAAAAAAGAAAGCATCTCATTTGGGAAGGAAACTAAGTTTTAAGTGTATATTCTGTTTTTCCAAAGCTAGGGAACCTTATCAGCTTTTTTCAAGTTTTGTTTGTAGTGCACAAGTCAGAAGGAAAGAGAAAGTTTAATACCAGAAGGGGAAAACAAACAAAACCTGAGCATTCCTTTTAGCCTACAAAGCTGGAAACTGACAATTCTTTTTAAATATTCGACATGGGAAGTAAGACCTGATAGGTATTTCAGGACTTATCAAAACCTTATCAAAAGAATTGGGGTGGAGTGCATTGGCTATAGGTTTTAGAGATAGAAACCGTATTTTTTAGTCTTGAAAAATCATTCATTTATTAAATTATTTAGCATCAACTAATAACAATAGCTACCACTTAGCAAGTCCTTCTGGAGCTTCCGCGTAATCTCCGTTGAATCCTTACACAGTCCTCTGAAGATATGTTTTGCAATTTTGTGGAAAAATTAATTGAATTTGCCCCAATTAAAAAAAATAATAATGCCTAGACACCACTTGCCTTTTTCCTAGCATGATTGAAACGTATTTTGTGAGGCTCAGAGAGATGAAGTGATTTTCCCAAGGTCTCTCCTTAATAAAGGGAGGAGCCAGGATCGGAGCACAGGCTTTCTGACATCAGAGGCCACGTTGTAAACCACTGAGCTAACAATCTGTGTAAAGGAAGCAAGTACTAAAGTATGTGATATCCTTAGGTATGAACTAATCTACTTTTTGTCTCCAGAAACACTCCCATTCTGGACATTTTATATAATGAATGGATCATACAGTATGTGGTCTTTTATGTCAGACATCTTTCATTTAGCATGATGGTTTAAAGGTCCATCTACATTATAATATGTATCAATACTTCATTCTTTTTTTATTGCCAAATAATGTTCCATTCTGTGGCCATGCCATATGCTGTTTAGCCATTCATCAACTCATGGGGACTAGGATTTTTCTCACTTTGGGGCTACTACGAATAACGCTGTAAACATTTATGTACAAGTTTGTGTATATATGTTATGATTCTTTTGGGTATATACCTACAAGAGGAATTGCTGGTTTATTCGTATGGCAACGCTATGATTAACATTTTGAGGAAATAACTCAAAATGAGATAGATGTCTTTTCATTTATTATCAATCTTTAAAAATTTTTCTTAACTATGTCTTGTCATGCTTACACTACAAGCTTTATACTTCTTTGCTGTTTCCTTTTGTGATGCTATTGTAGACGGAATGCTTTCCTTAAAATATTATTCTATATCTTTTCTACTTTTGGAGAGTGGGTAAAGTAGTAGTATTAATCATTTAAATGTTTGGTAGAGTTAAGGAGTGATGATATCTGTGCCTGGGTTTTTCTGAGAGGTTTTCAATCACTAACTCTCTTATTATAGGTTCACTTATATTGTCTCTTTCTTCTTGAGTCAGGTAGTTTGTGTATTTCCAGAAATTTGTCCATTTCAACTGAATTATCTAATTTATTGACACAATTATTCATAAGATTCCTTTGTAATCCTTTTTGTTTTCATAAGGTCAGTAGTGGTGTTCCCTCTCTAATTTCTGATTCTGGTTACTTGAGTGTTCTCACCTTTCTTCTTGGTCACTCTAGCTAAAGTCACGTCAGTTTTCTTCATCTTTTCAAAGAACAGCTTTTGGCTTTATTTATTTTCTGTATTTTTTTTCTATTCTCTATTTCATTGATTTTTTACTCCCATACTTATTATTTCTTTCATTTTGCTTACATTAAGTGTAGTTTGTGCTTATTTTCCAGTGTCTTCAGCTGAAAAGTTAAGACATTTATTTTTTTCTTCTTTATATATAGCCATATTGTGTTTTTGTCTTCATTTACCTTAAAATGTTTTCTAATTTATTTTTTCATTTCTTCTTTGACCCACTGGTTATTTAGGAATATTTTCTTTAATCACCATATATTTATAAATTTCCCAATTTTTCTTAATGATTTCTACTTTTATTCCATTGTGACTAGAAAGCATACTTTATAGATTTCAATCCTCAAGTTAAAAGTTTGTTTTATGGGGCGCCTGGGTGGCTCAGTCAGTTGAACGTCCGACTTTGGCTCAGGTCATGACCTCACAGCTCGTGAGTTCGAGCCCCGCATCAGGCTCTGTGCTGACAGCTCAGAGCCTGGAGCCTGCTTCACATTCTGTGTCTCCCTCTCTCTCTCTCTGACCCTCCCCTGTTCCTGCTCCGTCTCTCTCTGTCTCAAAAAGTAAATAAACGTTAAAAAAAAATGTAAACAAAAAAAAAAGTTTGTTTTATGACCCAGATTGTGATCTGTCCTAAAGAATGTTCCATGTTTACCTAAGAATGATGTGTATTCTGCTAAACACAGAATATTTAGCACCCCATCTGTGGTGGGGTCTTTGTAAATGTACATTATATCTAGTTGGTTTATAGTGTTGTTCGAGTTTTCTATATTCTTGTTGATCATCTGCCTAGTTATAATATCCATTATTGAAAGGTTATTGAAGTCTCCCACTATTATTGAATTGTTTACCTTCATTTCTAACAGCCTTTCATTTATTTTGGGACTCTGTCATTGTGTGTGTGTGTGTGTGTGTGTGTGTGTGTATTTATATATATATATATATATATATATATATATATATATATATATATATATATGTTATATATTATTAATGAATTGACTCTCTTATCATTATAAAATATCCCTCTTTATCTCTAGTAACTTTTTTAATGTTTATTTTTGAGAGAGGGTACACCCATGCATGAGCAGCAGAGGGGCAGAGAGAGAGAGAGAGAGAGAGAGAGAGAGAGAATCTCACACAGGCTCCATGCTGTCAGCACAGAGCCTGACTCAGGGCTCAATCTCACCAACCTGACCTGAGCCGAAATCAAAAGTTTGATGTTTAACCAACTGAGCCACCCAGGTGCCCCTCTAGCAACTTCTTATATCTACGTTGCCTAATATTAGTTATTTCTGTAACACCAGAAAAAGGCAATGGTAACTTGGATTATAGGTAGTGGTAGTACTGAAAATGAAGAGAAGTGGGCAAAATTTTGGACATGGAAGTGACATATAAAAGAATGCAGGACAAATTGAATATTGCTTATTACCTCTACTCAAATACAACCAAAATAATTTACCTTTGCTTCCTAAATGGCTATGTAATTTTGGAAACCCAATGCCAAATGAAAATGTGGAGCCTCTTATTTAAAAATTAATATCAAGATGGTGATAACAGAGCATTACACAAAGCATGGTTAGTTTTTGGTTATTTTTTGTTTGTGTGTGTGTGTGTGTGTGTGTGTGTGTGTGTGTGTGTTTTCATTGTTTCGTTTGCTCTGTTTTGTTTTTGAGAGAGAGAGAGAAAGCCTGCATGTGCACATGAAGAGGGGAAGTGAGAGAAGGAGAAAGAGAATCTTAAGTGGGCTCCACACTTAGCATGGAGCCTGATGTGGGGCTTGATCTCACAACTCTGAGATCATGACCTGAGCCGAAATCAAGAGTGAGATGCTTAACTGACTGAGCCACCCAGGCACCCCACATGGGACTCTTCTGAGCACAGGATGTTGTGAAACACATACATGCCCACTTTGTTCCTTTGATTTATTTAGCAAATTGGATGAACACTGTGTTTTCATAAAAACGGCAGATAGTTACTGGCGGGAAGAAAGATAATATATGCAAAGATGGAAAAGATTAAAGATACAAGTGAGGATATTTTGAGTTTTTTGAGGAGAGGAGAAAACGGGCAGCTGCCAATCGTGAATAAATACTGAAAAGGCCTTTAAAGGAAAAAAAATTGCTATGAATTATTAATGAGCAATGATCCAAAAAGAAAAAATGTTGGTTCTTCTTGGCTCTATGGCTCTCTTTCTTTTTAGGAAAATGATGTTATCTAGCCCTTTTATGCCTCAAGGTTCACCCACCTGAACTTTTCTTTGACCTGCCCTTTTCACCCCTATGTCCCTCATTTACTAGTCATCTTTTAAATCCTGAACTCAAAGCCTGGATAAAATGTAGTCATAATTTTCACAGCATCCTGAGTTTGTCCTTTGAAGGATGTACCACAGCGTATGGTCCGTTACACACACCACATGCCCCTCCACACATTCACACACATATGTTATCATACTACGTTGGTATCCATTCCTCAGTTTTATTGCTCAGTGCTACTTAAAAGCCACATAGGGAATCTGGTATAGATCGCCCATATGCCACCATGTAAGTGGTTAGAAAGCAGGTTTGATAAATTAGAAGTTTAAATGTAGGTATTGTAATACTATGGTGAGGTTTACCTTGTATGTAAGTTACCCCCCAAAACCTATCATAGCATGAAAGGTCTAAAGGGACCTGAGAAATAATTTGATAGCAACCTCTATTTTTTAAAGGCTATAGAGAAAGAAACAGGCCAGGAAAGTTAGGTACCTTGCTCAAAGTGACACAAGCTGACTTTTTGGTTATTTAGTTCATATGTCTTTTGGTTTTTATATATCGATATAACGATCTCCTGAAGACACAGCAAAGGACAATGCTGAACAATCCAGACTGTGTACTGCAGCAAAGAAACAGGACTAACAGAATAGCCAGTGTGGCGTGCAACATGCTAAGGTTCAAATGGGTGGCTTTCTTTGAGCATTCGCTTCGGGATGAGTGTAGGGGAGTTTAAGAAAGAAAGAAAGAAAGCAAGAAAAGAGGCAAAAGACTAGTCTTGATAAATAACAGCTTCAGGCTCCAGCCAAAGAGAATTTCTCTACCTCACATTTGAAAAATAACTCTAGCTATAGTAACGGTAGCACCACAAATGGCTAATTACAGTTGTGAAGGAGCTCTCATTACTGGTTTTCAAAAGTCCATACTACCTGTAACACTGGCAGTGGCTACTGCTATTTTGATAGTGCTTGGCTTTTGCTTGTTTTTATCACAGAAAGGCATCCTGATTGGTCAGGCCCACAATTTCCTGTATTTGGGGACTTTCTTCATAAATTCTGGAAACCCCAAACGTTCTGTCTTCTAAACATGGTATTATCTTTAGTTTCTTGCTTCATTTTTAAGACATCAGAATAGTCATTCCCTGTAACAGATTTGGAGCGATGGAGAAAGGATCTATATACATATATATAAATCTCGAGAGCTAAAAAGGACATAGCAGAAGATTAGCATTGTATGAGATGCAGCATCACATCTGATGGCTGAGAACTCCGGTTAATCTAAGTTTGAGAATTCTTGATTTGGGGATTTGTAGAGATCTTCTGAAAAGTGTAGAATGGAGCAGCTACTTTCAAGAGACCTAAGTGAATTAGCTACACATCTGAGTTTCTTTTTTGTAATGTTTATTTATTTTTGAGAGAGAGAGAAGGAGTGAGTGTACCAGCAGAGGGGCAGAGAGGCAGACACCGAATCTGAAGCAGGCTCTAGGCTCCGCACTGTCAGCACAGAACACGACATGGGGCTCGAACCCACAAACTGTGAGATCATGACCTGAGCCGAAGTTGGACGCTTAACCTACTAAGCCACCCAGGCAACCCACTGTACCTCTGAATTTCTAAGGCAGATGAAGACAATAAGAATTTAAACCATTAACTGGGAAGCATGATGTGGGTAGGCAGCCTAAATAGGAAGGTGAAGATTGAAGGAGACAGATGTTTGTGAAACCTTTTAAACTAATATAATAAGAACACAAACCCTATACATTGTACCGTGTTCAAGAAGAACGGGAGGGCAGAAAGATGAGAAAGGATACCTCACGGCATTTGGACTTAATTTAATAGTAGTTTTGGGTCCTTATTTTCAAATCACTGTAAATAGGTACCTTCTTAATCTATTCAAGCTGCTATAACAAAAATACCATAAACCGGGCAACTCAAACAAAAAACATTTATTTCCCGGAGTTCTGGATGCTATGAAGTCCAAGACCACAGTGCTGGCAGATTTGTTATCTGGTGAAAACCTACTTCCTGGTTCATAGCTGGCCATCTTTTCACTGCGTCCTCCCATGGTAGAAGGAGTGAGAGAGGTCTCTGGTGTCTCCCTTATAAGGGCACTACTCCCACTCGTGAGGGCTGCACCCTCACAAAGGTCCTACCTCCAAATACCGTCACACTGGGGATTAGATTTCAATACATGAATTTTGAGAGGATGGCAAACATTCAGTCCACGGCAGGCACTTTAAGAGAAACAAAGTTAAATAAGAATCACTGATCTCAGGGAACTTACAGATCAAAATGAGATAAAATATTTTTTTTCTTTTCCCGTCTAAACATCAGAATCCTTTAAGATTCTGATTGAATAGCACTTCCTCTGGGAAACTTTACTGTACCTTGCCACCTTGTGGCCCTTTGGGAGAGTAAATTATTCTCCTGGATATGTCTCTATTCTAGCACTGTACTTTTTTTTTTAAGTTTATTTATGTTGAGAGAGAGAGAGCTCAAACATGGGAAGGGGCAGAGAGAAAGGAGAGAGAGCGAACCCCAAGCAGGCTCAGTGCTTGTCAGCGCAGAGCCTGAGACAGGGCTCGATTTCCCAAACCTGGAGATCATGACCTGAGCCAAAATCAAGAGTCAGACGCTTAACCGACTGAGCCACCCAGGTGCCCCCAGCACTGTACTTGAAAGCAGAAATTCTGTCTTGCTCATGATTACATCCCCTGAATAAATATAATAAGTGCTCAACCATTTTGGCTTAATGAATAATAGATTTTTAAAAATAGAACACGTAGTGCCAAAAGTGAGAAAGGTGTAAAGAGAATTATTTATTGAATGGCAGGGGTGAAGGGTTTATTTTAGATAAGGCAAAGGAATCTGAGGCAAAAAGAAAGACTATACTGAATTTGAAGATTCTATGGGTAAAGGAGGAAGCCTCCAAGAAGTTTTATAAACTTCTGCTTTATTTTGAATACGGTAGCAACAGGAAAAGCTTGCCCCTGTTGGAGACTTCCATAGCAAGGAAAGGATGCCCTTCAAATCCTTTGTTAGCCAACCTCCATTTGTTTAGAGCTGGCAAGGGTCTGCACCCAGTGATCCAAATTTTCAAGTTGGAGTGTTATCCAAATGACAGCAGTTACAATTTGTGTAAAGAATTTATTCAAATTATCAAACTGAAATGCGAAGCAAGCAAGCAGCCAATCCTCCCGTTATTATCAAATCCAATTACATAGGACTTTGGAATGCTTTCTTTCTATCCGGAAGTTCACATTGAGCTGTCTAAAGAGGGCAATTGTAGTTTGCTGCAGTTATCCATTGGATCTCTTGAGTCTAAATTATATGCATAATGCATAAGTTAACTACTGATGTTTCCTCTCCACAAACTCCATCAGGCAGACTTTTCAATTTGTTTTTCAACTCTGATATAAACTGGGCTGATATACAGACCGAAATTTAACAAGACCAAATTGTAGTAATAATGGCCATAATAACTAACATTTGTGTCGTAATTTCTAGTTTGCCCGAATCTTTACATCCATTATCTTCTTTGCTCCTCACTAATATTCGGGGTTGTTGGCCATAAAGATGCTTTGGATCAGAACCTATAATTATGAGTCTAAGGAAGCTCGACCATAAGATTCACCACATTCTAGAGCTCATTGATAGTGATACGACTGACTTTGTGTACGGATAGTGATGTCCCTAGGCATCAACATTCTGAACATCACTCTTCATCTGAAATTTTCAGAGGAATACTTCTATTCATGTACAGTCTTGACTTCTCATCTGTCATTCACTCTTCAATCCACTGTAGCTGGCTCCTCCCCACCATTTTGCTGAAACTGGTCAGGGAAAATTTGTCAATGATCCCACTTATTGTCAAACTATAGGTGATTTTTGTTTTACTGGATTTCCTGGCTATATTTAAATGTGTTGATGTTTAGAGCTTTGAGACATCCACTCTCTTGGCTTCTGTGATAATACACTCTCATTTCACTTTGCTCCTCAGATAATTCTTCTCCTGCCACATTCCTGGGCTTTCTCTCTCTCTCCTCATGCCCTCCACACTGGGATTCTCCTCGCCTCCTGCTCTTGTCCCTTTAACCCTCTTATTCTGCACACTGCTCAAAAGGAAGCCGACTAGCTCTTAGGGTTTTAGAATATGCTAAGAGTGGCATATCTCACCCATGTTTTGCCCTGATCTTCAGATTTTATATTTGGTTATCTACCAGGTAGCTTGATCTAGATATCCCAAGAAAACTCATATTCAATTACTTTAAAATAAATTCTTCATATCAACACCTACTGTTGCCTGTCTTATGGGGTTATCTCATGCAGGAATGCCTTCCTCTTCACCTGACTCATATCAGTTATTATGTTCTCTATGATAATTTTCTAGTTGCCTCCTCCATTAAGTTTTCTTCCTGTATGTTCCCATGATACCCTGGGCATGCCTCTTATTTAACCAGTTACCTACTTTTCTCTATACTGGACTGTGCACAGTTTGAGGACAGGAAAGGTGACTTTTTTTGAGTCTCATATCACCAGTGTTGATAGATAACTGGCTTATATTCATGTTCAATGAATACTAGATGGATAAATGAATGATTCATAAAGGAATTGTTCCAATAAAATACTGTACCACTTTTGAGAACTTAATTAAATCTAACTGAGCACAGTAATAATCAGTTGAGGATGTCTTCTTACAGTTCTCTTTTTCTCTTAATACCTTGAAAAGCACAATAATGGAAGAAGAGAAGTGTTTCGGATCAAACATTTAAGACAAATGTTTTGAAATACATAAATTCTGTTTTAAACTGTATTCAGCTTTAAGTCCTCTGACTCAAGAGAGAAATGTTTACATAGTTACCTGGGGAACCGTTTTTACCTTTACCTTATCCTCTTTATAACCTCTTCTGGTTCACTAGCCATATGCAGAGTAGTGTGGAGGCATGGGGAGGGATCCCTCATCATCCTGCTCCAGAAGATCAGCTGGGTGTTTCTGTTGTGTGAAAAATACATAAGATCTATTATGTAAAATTGTGTAGATAATGATTTTACAAAGTAGAGCCTAAAAGGGACTCACAGAGGTTAAGCCATCCCCTATGGTTAATTTGTATGTCATTTACACAATGGAAAGATCTACATGATGATAACATGTGAAAAAAGATGACGATGCGATCTAATTAAAGTCAACATAGTTGGGATTATGCAGTTATTATACCTCAGTAGATTCCAATAAACCTGAGTTAGTTTTCAGTGCACATTCTATGGCCCATAGTGGAGACTTCATTTGTATCTGGAGATTGTGCCATCGGGGTGTCTAACTTGTGGCTCTCTATTCTTAGAAAGCCCATTTCTTCCATGTGAATTCCTCTGATGACCTGTCTTGATTAGTATATTTTCCTCTCTTAAATTCTACTCTTTTCTGTCCTTATTTTGATTGCTTTTCTTTTCTTATAAATATAAGTTTCTCCACTTCTGCACTATCCAATACAGCAGCCATTAACCACATATGACTATTGAAACTGAAATTAATTAAAATGGAGTAAAATTTAAAATTCAGTTTCTCAGTCACAGCAGGACACATTTCAAGCGCTCAGCTGCCAAAGAGGTGGGTGGTACTATATTGAATTGAACATTTCCATCACCACAAAAAGTTCTATTGGAAGAAAAAAAAGTTCTGTTGGATAGTGCTGATCCCAGACACTACTCTTCTTACCTTACACCATTACACTGACCTTTGGATGGTTTTATTACTTCAGAACTTTTTCTACATTTATTCCATTAAGCTCCTTGCGTTTAATTATATATGTGTTTTTCTCTCAATAAAATGAGTGAGGTCAATGAATAGCTTTATGGAAACCTAAATGGTGATTCTTAAATAGTAATGCTTTTCATTCAAACTGCTCAGCCTTTAATTAACTTTGTAGCTATGTAGGGGCTCCAGGAAGAGCTACTAAGTTGTACCATAGGTGTTGAAAACTTCTTTGGTAGAGGCTGGCATTGCTTTAAAACTAGAAACAAAACCAATTTTAAAAGAATTTCATTGTGACAGAATTTCAAATTGTGTGCCATCTAGAGAAAGCAAGACCAAAGTGAAAATGTTTGAAATGCCACTGAGTTCATTCTATTTTTCCAGCTTTTCCCACATGGACCATGATAATAACCTAGAACTCAGGTGAGACTATGGAAGATTTACACACATATGTACTGAGATAACATGGAGCTTCAGAGAGACAATGCTTATCTGTAAACTTTAATGATTGGAAATTATGGTAATCAGTTGGAAAAAATGGAAGGGAAATGATAGGAATTGTCTGCAAAATAAATGGAAGCAGCTTTCAGTTTCTCTGACTGAGCCCTCAAATCTTCCACCAGGTTATTGTGAGGTCTGGGAGCCACGGAGAAGGGGCTCTAAAAGAAAGGAGCGGCCCTGTGCTTTCCCTGGACTACCAAGCATACGTAACGGGTTTTACAGGTCAATATTGATCAGGCTTTCTGGCAGCAGGTTCTTAAAAGCCCTTCTCGACGGTAAAATGGGTCTTTATTTACTCTTAAGATCCTCTTTTTGTTTTGTGTTTTTGTGTTTGTGCCTCCTCACCGAAGGGAAGGAATGAAAAGGCGACTCATTAGAATTCTGGGACCTTTCTCTAGGATACAGTTCAGGGCTATCCAGGTGTTATGAGTGCATAATGGTTGGTTTGGCTTGTTTTCCTTCTACAACCTCCTCTGAACTTTGTCATGTCCTCTGGGAATCTGTCTACACAAACAGGTTAAATTTTACTGGCTTCACCAGCCCGCTGCTACTCAGGAAGGAGCTCTTTGGGGAGTTCAGAATGTTCTACTTTTCTAGGAAGTCAGAAATATCACTCTCTGTATGAAAATTGAATTAGCCATTTTCTACATTCCTCTTTCCTGGGTTCAGGTACTGATGCACCTTCCTGAAATAGGCACCAGGCTGCTCCCCTGCCTCAGTAGAGATCTTGAGTCTGTCTGCCTGAATCACTCCAAGAGGGTAGGAAGGCCAGAGTTGCCTTATTTTTTTCTCTTTCATGTTAACAAATTTCAAATGCCAAATATGATTACAATTACAATGCTAATATTTTCCTTTTGTGGTTTCAAGGCACACAGTCATTTTAAATGACATTTGGTTCTTGGCTAACATACAAATGCTTTTTCTGAGAGCCCTGCTTCCATCCACATATAGTTTCTGGAACTAGTGGAAGTATGTGGGTCCACAGAGTGAAAGGTGCCTTGTGTCATTGTTTGGTCCACTCACTCAAGTTCAGAATTAACAAATGATTAATGCGTGGTGACTAACATTCTGGCCAATATCTCAGTGGCCTCGGGGAAAAACAAATTATATCTGGTGATTTAAACTCATTAGGGGATGATCCTCTTGAGTACAGTAGTCCCTCCTTATCCACAGGGGATATTTCCAAGACCCCTAAGAGATGCCTGAAATTATGAATAGTTCTAAACCCTAGATGTACTATGTATTTTCCTCTATTACATACCTATGATAAAATTTAATTCATAAATTATGTTTTAAGTGTATGTATTTATAAATTTAGTAATTTATAAATTAGGCATAATAAGTAAACAATAACTAATGAAATAAATTAATTATACAATATACTGTAATAAGTGTTACATGAATGTGGTTGCTCTCTTACCCTTTTTGTGATGGTTTGAGATGATAAAATGCCTATGTGATCAGATGAAGTGAGGTGAATGACACTGGCATTACGACATTAGCATTAAGTTACTATTGACCTTCAGACTATACCTCAAAAGGAGGATCATCTGTTTCTGGATGAAACTGATTCCAGGTAACTGAAACCCTAGAAGGGGAAACCATGGATAAGGAAGAACTGCTGTACTCTGAATGTATCTAAAAGCAATTTTTACACTACTTAAATTTAGAAATTTTTTTCTGGTTCCTATTTCTGGCAATATAAGTGACTCTATTGTTCTTGGGGAAATATTGTAAAAATAAACTTTTTTTTATTTTAATTCTGGTATAACATAACATAGTGTTATATTAGTTTCAGGTGTACAATGTAGTGAGTTGTCAGTGCTCTATATTCAGTGCTCATCACCATAAGTGTACTTTTAAACCCTTTCACCTATTTAACCCATCCCCCCACCCACCTCCCCTCGGGAACCATCTGTTTGTTCTCTATATTTGAGAGACTTTTTTTTGGTTTGTCTCTTTTATTCTTAGTTTCTTTTGTTTCTTAAATCCACATATGAGTGAAATCATATGGTATTGTATTACACTGACTTATTTCACTTAGCATTGTATCCTTTAGTTCCATCCATGTATTGCAAATAGCATGGCAAGATTTCATTCTTTTTTATGACTGAGTAATATTCCATTATACGCACACATACACATATCAGTGGATACCTGGGCTGCTTCCATACGTAGTCTGGCTATTGCAAATTATGTGGCAATAAATATAGAGGTGCCTGTATCCCTTTGAATTAGTGTTTTTGTATTTGTTTCGTAAATACCAAGGAGAGTGATTACTGGATCATAGGGTAATTCTATTTTTAACTTTCTGAGGAAGTTCCCTACTGTTTTCCACAGTGGCTGCACCAGTTTGCATTCCCACCAACAGTGCAAGAGGGTTCCTTTTTTCCACATCCTTGCCAACATTTGTTGTTTCTTGTGTTACTGAGTCTAGCCATTCTTACAGGTGGGAAAAAATGCCTCATTGTCTTTTTGATTTACATTACCCAGATGATGAGTGATGTTGAGCATCTTTTCATGTGTATCTTGGCCATCTGTATGTCTTCTTTGGAGGAATGTCTGTTCATGCCTTCTGCCCATTTTTTAATTGGAGTGCCTTTTGGTGTTGTATAAGTTCTTCTATATTTTTTATACTAACCCTTTATTGGATATGTCATTTGCAAATATCTTCTCCCATTCAGTAGGTTGTCTTTTAACTTTGTTGATTGTTTCCTTTGGTGTACAGAAGCTTTTTATTTTGATGTCATCCTAATAGTTTATTTTTGCTTTTGTTTCCCTTGCCTCAGGAGACCTAGCTAGAAAAACACCACTATGACTGATGTCAGAGAAATTACTGCCTATGTTCTCTTCTAGGATTTTTATGGTTTCAGGTCTCACATTGGGAACTCTAATCCATTTTGAGTTTATTTTTGCATATGGTATAAGGAAATGGTCCAGGTTTCCCAACACCATTTGTTGTTGTTTTTTTTTGTTTTGTTTTATTTTTTAGATTTATTTATTTATTTTGGTGGGGGGGGAAGAATTCCAAACAGTGAGTCAACAATGCCATATTCAGCTTCACACAGACAGCACAGATCCCAACATGGTGCTCAATCTCCCAAACAGTGAGATCATGACCTGAGCCAAAACCAAGAGTTGATCACTTAACTGACTGAACCACCCAGGTCCCCCCTAATACCATTTGCTAAAGAGATCTTTTCCCATTGTCTATTTTTGCCTCCTTTGTTGAAGATTAATTGACTGTACAATCATGGGTTTATGTCTGGGTTCTCTATTCTGTCCCATTGATCTATGGGTCTTTTTTTTTTTTTTGTACCAGTACCATACAGCTTTGGTTACGATAGCTTTGTAGTATATCTTGATATCTGGTATTGTGATATCTCCACTTTCATTCTTCTTTTTCAAGATAATTTTGACTATTCCTGGTCTTTTTTGATTCCCTACAAATTTGAGGAGTATTGTTTCTAGTTCTGTGAAAAATGCTATTCGTACTTTGGTAAGGATTGGATTAAAACTGCAGTTTGTTTTTGGGTAGTTTGGACAGTTGAACAATATTTGTCCTCCAAAATCATGAGCATGGAATATGTTTCCATTTGTGTCATCTTCAGTTTCTATTATCAATGTTTTAAAGTTTTCAGAATACAAGTTAAGTTTATTCCTAAGTATATCATTATTTTTGGTGCAGTTGTAAATGGGACTGTTTTCTTAATTTTTTATTCTGCTACTTCATTATTAGGATCTAGAAATGCAACAGATTTCATATATCGATTTTCTATCCTACAACCTTACTGAATTCATTTGTCACATCTAGCAGTTTTTTGGTGGAGTCTCTAGGGTTTTTTTTTTATATACAATTATCAGTTCGTCTGCAAAGAGTGACGGTTTTACTCCTTCCTTACAAATTTGGATGTTTTTCTATTTATTGTCCTTGTTTGATTTCTGCAGCTAGGACATCGATTACTGTGTTGAATAAAAGTAGTGAAAGTAGACATCCTTCTCTTGTTACTGACCTTAGGGGAAAACATCTGTTTTTCAGTATTGAGTACAATGTTAGCTATGGGTTTTTCATATATGGCCTTTATTATGTTCAGGTATGTTCCCTCTAAATGTATTTTGTTGAGAGTTTTCTCATAAATGGGTGTTTTACTTTGTCAAATGCTTTTCTGCACCTATTTGAAATGATCATATGGGTTTTATACTGTCTCTTGTTGATGTATCCCATTGATTGATTTCGAATATTGAACTAGCCTTACAACCATGGAGTAAATCCTACCTGATTGTAGTGAATGATTTTTTAATGTATTGTTGGCTTTAGTTTGCAAATATTTTGTGGAGGATTTTTATGTTCACCAGAAATATTGGCCTCTGGTTCTCTTTTTTTGCAGTGTCTTTATCTGGTTTTGGTATTAGGGTAATGCTGGTCTGGAAAGTTTCCTTTCTCTTCTATTTTTTGGAATTGTTTCAGAAGAGTAAGTATTAACTCTTCTTTAAATGTTTGGCAGAATTCACCTGTGTCTGGTCCTGGACTTTTGTTTGTTGGGAGTTTTCTTTTATTACTGATTCAATTTCATTGCTGGTAATTGGTGTGTTCAAATTGCTATTTCTTCCTATTTCAGTTTAGGAATTTATCCATTTCTTCTAGGTTGTCAAGTTTGTTGGCATATAATTTTTCAGAATATATTCTTATTATCCTTTGTATTTCTGTGGTGTCCGTTGTTAATTCTCTTTCATTTCTGACTTTGTTTGAGTCCTCTATTTTTGATGAATGTCCTAAAATTTGTTAGCTTTGTTGATCTTTTCAAAACCTAGCTCCTGGTTTCATTAATTCATTCTATTGTTTTTTTTCAGTTTCTATTTATTTCTATTCTAAAATTTATTATTTCCTTCCTTCTACTGGTGTAGGTGTTGTTCTTTTCCTAGCTCCTTTAGGTGTAAGGTTAAGTTGTTTGAGATGTTTCTTCCTTCTTGAAGTAGGCTTGTATTTCTATCAACTTCCCTCTTAGAATGGCTTTTACTGCATCTCAACGATTTTGGTCTCTTGTACTTTCATTTTTATTTATGTACTTTTGGATTTCTTCTTTGATTTCTTGGTTGACCCATTCATTGTTCAGTTGCATGTTATTTAACCTCCATATATTTGTGTTCTTTCCAGATTTTTTCTTGTAGTTTATTTCAAGTTTCATAGCATTGTGGTTAGAAAAGAACATGAAATGAGTTTTATCTTTTTGAATTTATTGAGACTTGTTTTGTGTCCTAACATATGATTTATTCTGGAGAATGTTCTGTGTTTGCTGTTTTAGGATGGAATGTTTTTAATATATCTGTCAGATCTATCTGGTCCAATGTGTCAATCCAAGCCACTGTTTCCTTGTTAATTTTCTGTTTCATTAATGTAAGTGGGTGTTAAAGTCCCCTAATATTATTGTATTACTACTGATTACTTTCTTTATGTTTGAATAGTATTTTCTTGTTGCGTATTTCCTTTATTATATAATGCCTTTCTTTGTATTTTGTTACAGTCTTTGTTTTAAAGTCTGTTTTGTCTGATACAAGTTTCCCTACCCCAGCTTTCTTTCCACTTCCATTTGCATGATAAATGCTTTTCCATCCCTTCACTTTCAATGTGCCAGTGTCTTTAGGTCTGAAATGAGTCTCTTGTAGGTAGCATATAAACCGGTCTTGGTTTTTTTATCCATTCTGTTCACCCTACATCTTTTGATTGGAGCATTTAGTCCATTTACATTCAAAGTAATTATTGATAGATACATATATATTGCCATATTGTTACTTGTTTTATGGTTGTTTTTGTAGTTCTTTGTTCCTTTCTTCTCTTTCATAGTTTGTTGACTACTTTAGTAATATGCTTGGATGCCTTGCTCTTTAATTTTTGCACATCTATTACTGGTTTTGATTTGTGGTTACCATTAAATTTACAAATAACATATTATGCATATAGCAGTCTATATTAAGCTGATGGTGACTTAAGTTTGAGCCCACTCTAAAAGTACTAAATTTATACTCCTCTCCCTCTCAAACATTTTAGATATATGGTGTTCCACTGTATAATATGCATTTATTTCATGAATGCCTTGACTGATTTTTTAGATATACTTAAGTTTACTGCTTTTGTGCTTCCTATTTTCCTTATTCCTACTCATGATCTTTCCTCACTACTCAGAGTCAGCCTTAATAGTTCTTGTAGGGCTAGTTTGGTGGTCATGAACTCTTTTAATTTGTGTTTGTATGGGAAATTCTATATCTCTCTTTCTATTCTGATTGATAGCCTTTCTGGATAGAGTGTTCTTTTCCCTTTCAGCACTTTGAATATATCATGTGACTCCCTCTGGCCTGCGAAGTTTCTGCTGAAAAATAAGCTGATAGAAAGCTTATTTTTGAGGGGTGCCTGGGTGGCTCAGTCAATTGAGCATCTGACTTCAGCTCAGGTCATGATCTCAGGGTTCATGGGTTCGAGCCCCGCATCGGGCTCTGTGCTGACAGCTCAGAGCCTAGAGCCTGCTTCCAATTCTGTGTCTCCCTCTCTGTCTGTCCCTCTCCCCCTCATACTCTCTTTCTCTCAAAAATAAATAAACGTTAAAAAAAATTTTTTTAAAGGAAAGCTTATTTTTGAAACACTTTATTTTGAAAGCATTTTTCCTTGTATGTAACTGTTTTCTCTTTCTGCTTTTAGAATTCTTTCTTTATCACTACTTTTTTACATTTTATGTGCCTTGGTGTGGACCTCCTTGGACTGATTTTGTTGTGGGTTCTCTGTGCCTCCTGAATCTGGATTTTTGTTTCCTTCCCCATATTCAAGATGTTTTCATCTGTTATTTCTTCAAATAAATTTTCTGCCCCCTTTTCTCTCTCTTCTACTTCTGGGAAACCTATAATGCAAATGTTATTACACTTCATGATTTTGCTGAGTTACCTTAATGTATTTTAATTTTTTATTATTTTTTTTCTTTTTCCTGTTCAGCTTGATTGCTTTCCATTATTATGTCCTGATTTGTTCTTCTGCTTTTTCTAGTCTACTATGTATTCCATCCAGTGTTTTTAATTGTTAATTGAGTTCTTCATCTCTGATTTTTTTTTAATGTCTTCTATTTCTTTGTTGAGGATCTCACTGAGGTCCTCCACTCTTGTTCTCAAGTCCAGTGAGTATCTTTATGACCATTACCTTAAATTCTCTATCAGACATTTTACTTATGCTTGTTTCATTCAGCTGTCTTGCTGTGATTTTGTCTTCTTTCATTTGGGACATATTCCTCTGGATCCTTATTTTGTCTAACTCTCTGTGTCTGTTTCTAGGTGTTAAGAAATTCAGCTACATCTGTTTCTCTTGAAAGTAATGGCCTTTTTAAGAGGTCCTATAGTGTCCTGCAGTCAATGTCCCCTATTCACCAGAACCTGATGCTTCAGAGTGGTTTCTTATGTGTGTTGTGTGCACCTTGCTATTGTGGCCGAGCCCCATTTGTCTTCATTCCAGTCACCTGCAATGACTCTTTTGGCCTATTGTGGGCAGGATTTGGTCCCTGTATTATTGTTAGGCCAGACTGAGGCCACCTTTGGCTTGAGTTCAGTCAGACCAAGCATTGTCAGATCTGCTGTAGCACCAAATTGCAGGGCCCGCTCCCTATATTCTTTCCTGTGAAGCTTTTGATGGTGGATGTGGCCTGCAGTCAGACCAGATGTCTGCCCCCAGCCAACTGCTGGGGCTGCAGTTGGACTGCTGTGTGTGTGTGTGTGTGTGTGTGTGTGTGTGTGTGTGTGTGGTTCTCTTCTCTTCTTCCTGGGATGGGAGTCACATTGGAGTATTTTGGTACCCTATGAGGCTTGTGTCACTACTTTGGATTGTCTCTTGCCAAAAGCATGTTGGAGAGGGCATGTCCATAAGAGAATGTGGGGGTAAAGTACATGATGCCAGCAAGGTCTGCACCAGTTCACTGTGGGAGGGGACCCACAGCCCTGTGGGAATATTCCTGCCCAGGCTGAGATGGAAGGGGTGAGGCACACTGTTAGCAAGCCAGGTGGAGGGTGTTTCCACTGTGCCACCCAGGCACCTCTCTGATTGTAGTTTTGATTCCCCTTTCCCTAATGATAAGTGATGTTGAGTATCATTTCATGTACATGTTGGCCATTTGGATGTATTCTTTGGAAGGTATCTATTTAGTTCTTCTTCCATTTTACATGTAGATTGTTTTGTTATTGAGTTGTGTGAGTTCTTTATATATTTTAGATATTAACTGCTTATCAAATGTGTCTCACAAATACTTTCTTCCATTCTGTAGTTTCTTTTTATTTTACTGATTGTTTATTTTGCTGTATAGAACCTTTCTAATTCGATGTAGTCCTACGTGTTAATTTTTGCTATTTTTGCTTATGCTTTTTGTGTCATACCCATCACTGCATAGACCAATGTCAAAAACTTCTTCCCTATGTCTTTTCCTAGGAGTTTTATGGCATCAGGTCTTAGATTTAAGTCTTTAACCCATTTCAAGTTAATTTTTGTAAATGATGTAATATAGGGTTCCAATCTGATTTTCCTGCATGTGGCTCTCCAGTTTCCCCAGCAGTATTGGTTGGGGAGTCTATCCTTTCCCTATTGAGTGTTCTAAGCCCCCTTGTCAAATGTCAGTTAACTGTATAGGGAAGAATCTAGCTCTGAGTTCTCAATTTTGTTTTATTTGTTTATGTGCCTATTATTATGCTAGTACCATACTATTTTAATTACTACAGGTTTGTGGTATACTTTGAAATCAAGAAGTACAATGCCTACAGTTTTATTCTTTCTTAAGATTACTTGCATTATTGGGAGTCCTTTTGTGGTTCTATGCAAGTTTTAATATTCTTACTAGTTCTGTAAAAAGAAATGCCATTGGAATTTGGTAGTAATTGCATTGAACGTATAGATGGCTTTGAGTAGTATGGGCACTAACTAACAATGTTAACTCTTCTGATCCATGAACATGGATATATTTACATTTTTTTGCATCTGCAATTTTTTTTCATCAAAGTCTTTTCATTTCCCTTGTACAGATCTTTCACTTGGTTAAATTTATTCCTAAATATTGTTTTTTATGCTACTGTGAATGGGATAGTTTTATTTATTTTCAGATGTTTTGTTGTTAGTGTATAGAAACACAACTGACTTCTGGATGTTGGTTTTTGTATCTTGCAACTTTACTGAATTCATTTATTAGTTTCAACAGGTTTTTTTTTTTTGAGTCCTTAAGATTTTCTATATATAAGATCCTATCATCTACAAGTAATGAGAGTTTTACATCTTTCAAATTAAAAAAAATAAGATTTTAGAGAGAAATAGTTGGGGGGAGTAACATATGGGGTGGGGGGGTGGAGAGAGAGAGAGAGCGAATTTTAAGCAGTCTCCACCTAAGCACTCAGCCCAGTATGGGACTCAGTCCCACGACCCTGGGATCATGACCTGACCTGAAATCAAGAGTCAGACACTCGACTAACTGAGCGACCCAGGCACCCATTTCTTTCTCATTTGTATACCTTTTATTTCTTTGCCTTGTCTAGTGGCTCTGACTAGGACTTCCAACCATGCATTGAATAAGAGTAGTAACAGTGGGCATCCTTGTTTTGTCCCTGATCTTAGTGGAATATCTATCTATACCATTCACCATTGTGTATGATGTTAACTGTGGGTTTGTCCAATAAGGTCTTTCTAATGTTATGTTCCTTCTATACCCAATTTGTTGAGGGTTTTTATCATGAAAGGATGCTGTATTTTGTCAGATGCCTTTTCTGCATCTCTTGAGATAATCAGGTGATTTTTATCTTTCATTCTGTAAATGTGATATATTGCATTTATTGATTTGCATATGTTGAATCATCATTGCATCCCAGGGTTAAATCTTGTGTGGGCATGGTATATAATCCTTTTAATATGTTGCCAAATTTGGTTTACTAATATTTTTTGAGAATTTTTGAATTTTTGAATTTCTGAATTCTCTGTTGAGAAATCAGAAATTTTGGTCTGTAGTTTTCTAGTAGTGTTCTAATCTGGCTGTGGTATCAGGATAATTCTTGCCTTGTACAATTAGTTTGGAAGTATTCCCACCTCTTCAATTTTTTGGAAGCATTTGTGAAGGATTTGCCTTAATTCTTCTTTAAATGTGTGGTAGAATTTCCTATGAAGCCATCTGGTCCTGGGGTTTAGGGTGGAGGTTTTTAATTACTGATATAATCTCCTTACTCATTATTGGTCTATTTAGATTTTCTAGTCTGCCTTTTTCAGTCTTGGTAGATTGTATGTTTTTAGGAATTTATTCATTTCTTCTGGGTTGTCCAGTTCTTTGGTATATACTTGTTCATAGCAGTCTCTTTTTCTATGTTTTTCTGTTTTATCAGTTTTAACTTCTCTTTATTTTCTTTTCTTTATTTATTTAGGGTGTAGTCAGTTTGTTTTATTTAATGTTTCAAGTTTTTATTTAAATTCCAGTTAGTTAACATATAGTGTAATATTAGCTTCCGGAATAGAATTTAGTGATTCATCACTGACATATAACACCAGCTGCTTATTACAACAAATTCTATGTTTAAAACCAATCACCCATTTAGCCCATCATCCCACCCAGCTCCCCTCCAGCAACCTTCAGTTTGTTCTCTATAGTTAAGAGTCTTTTATGGTTTGCCTCCCTCTCCTTTTTTTCTTTCCCCTATGTTCATCTGTTTTGTTTCTTAAATTCCACACCTGAGTGAAATCATATGTCATTTGTCTTTCTCTGACTCATATCACTTAGTATAATACACTCTAGCTCCATCCATTTTGTTGCAAATGGTAAGATTTCAATTCTTTGGTGGCTTAGTAATATTCCATTGTATATATGTACCACATCTTCTTTATCCACTTATCAGTCAATGGACATTTGGGCTCTTTCCATACTTTGGCTATTGTCGATAGTGCTGCATTTATAGCAAAATCAGCATTTTTGTATTCTTTGGGTAAATAGTAATGCAATTGCTAGGTCATAGGGCACTTCTATTTTTAGGTTTTTTGAGGAACCTCCATACTGTTTTGCATTGTGGCTGCACCAGTTTGCATTCCCACCAACAGTGCAAGAGGATTCCCATTTCTCCACATCCTCACCAATACCTGTTTCTTGTGTTGTAACTTTAGCCATCCTAACAGATATGAGGTGGTATCTCATTATAGTTTTGATATGTATTTCCCTGATGATGAATGATGTTGAGCATCTTCTGACTTCTCTTTCATTTCTGATTTTGAGTTCTCTTTTTTTTTTCCCTTGATGAGTCTAGCTAAAGGTTTGTCCATTTTTTTTCTTAAAAAAGAAAACAAAAAACTCTTGGCTTTTTTTCCCCTTCTGCTAACTTTGTGCTTAGTTCTTTTTCTTTTTTAAAATGTCTGTTTATTTATTTAGAGAGAGAGAGAGAGTGAGCGAGCAGGGGACGGGTAGAGAGAGAAGGAGAGAGAGAATCCCAAGCAGTCTCCACATCAGCACAGAGCCTAATGCAGGGCTAGATCTCGCAACACTGATATCATGACCTGAGCTGAAATCAAGACTCAGATGTTCAGCCAACTGAGCCACCCAGAAACCTCAGTTCTTCTTTTTCTAGAGTCTTCATGTATAAAGTTAGGTTGTTCATTTATGATCTGTTTTCTTAACATATGCACATATCATTATAAACTTCCCTCTGATAACTTGTTTTACAGCATCCACAGGTTTTGATGTATTTCTTTTTTTTAATTTTTTTAAATTTCCCTTCTGATTTCTTCTTTGACCTATGGGTTATCCAGAAGTTTGTGTTAAATTTGCACATATTTGTAGATTTTTAAGCTTTCCTCTGGATTTCTAGTTTCATACTGTTGTGATCAGAAAATATACTTCATATGATTTCAGTCTTCTTACATATGTTGAGACTTGTTTTATGTCCTATAATCTTATCTGTCCTGGAGACAATGTCATGTGAAATTGTAAAGAATGTGCATTCTACAGCTGTAGGATAGGATGTTCTGTAACTGTCAGGTCCATTTGGTATAATGTATAGTTCAAGTCCAATGTTACTTTGTTGTTGTTTTTTTTTAATTTTTTTTTAATGTTTATGTATTTTGAGAGAGAGTGAAAGGACAGTGAGTGGGAGAGAGGCAGAGAGAGAGACATACACACACAGGATCTGAAGCAGGCTCCAGGCTCTGAGCTGTCAGCACAGAGCCTGTCACAGGGCTTGAACTCACAGACCACAAGATCATGACCTGAGCTGAAGTCGGCCGCTTAACCAACTGAGCCACCCAGGCACCTCATGTTGATTTTCTATCTAGATGATCTACCCAATGCTGAAATTAGGGTGTTGAAGAGCCCTGTTATTACTGCATTGTCTCTTTCCAAACTTGTTAATATTTACTCAATATATTTATATGCGCTGATGTTGGTAGTTATATATTTACAAATACACCTTTTTCATGAATTGATACCTTTATCATTATACAGTAACCATTGTTGTCTCTTATTAAAATTTTTGGTTAAAGTCTATTTTGTCTGGTGTAAGTATAGCTAAACACACTTTCTTTTGGTTTCTATTTGCATTGAAATTTTTTTCATCCCATTACTTTGAACCTATGTATGTCCTTAAAATTCAAGTGAGTCTTGGGGGCCTCATGTAATTGGGTCTTTTTTTTTTTTTTTTCATCCAGCAAGTGTATGGCTTTTGATTAGTGAATTAAATCCATTTACACTCAATTATTGATATATGTGGACTTGCCAGTGACATTTTATTAATTGCTTTCTGGTTGTTTTAGATTTCCATTTTTTTCTTTTTCTCTGTTTCTAACTTCTTTTGTCAATTGGTGATTTTCTGTGGTGGTTAGCTCTGTTCCCCACCCCACCCCCTTTTTTTGTCTTTAGTAATCTATTCTAGGTTTTTCCTAGAGGTTTATGTAAAACATCTCCGATAAAAGAGCCCAATTTTAAGCTTATAGCAGCCTAAATTCAGTTGCCTACAAAATCTTCATCTTATTCCTCCCGTGTTTTATTTTTTTTGGTAGAAATATTTATATTTTGTATTCATTAAATTAAAGTAGCTAGAATTATTTTTAATTTTAAGTGGTTAAACACGATCTTATTATAGATTGAAGTCTGACTGTATATTTACTTTTACCAATGTTATATACTTTCCTATGTTTTCATGTTGCTGATTAGCCTCTTGTCAGCTTAATACTCTCATATTAGAATTTTTTCATGGCAAGTCTAGTTGTGATTAACTCCTTCAGCTTTTGTTTTCATGAGATTCTTTATTTTTCCTTCAATATCTGAAGGATAACTTCAGATAACTTCCATATAGGTAACTTCCATATAGAGTATTCATGCTTGGTAATTCTTTTCTTCAGTACTTTCCTAGCCTGTAGGATTTTTCCTGAGAAATCTACTGATAGCCTAGTGGAGGGTTCCTTTGTAGGTTAAAATCTTTTTTCCCTGGATTCTCTTCTATCTTTGACATTTCCCAGTTTCATTATGTTATCCTAGGTAATGTCATTTTACATTGAGATAATAGGTTGAGGTATTATCTTTCATGAGCTTGGTTGCCCAAGTTTTTCCCCAGCTTTGGGAAGTTCTCAGATATTATTTAAGTAAACTTTTTGTCCCCTTCACCCTTTTCTCTCTCTAGTATATTAATTTTTTCAATATTTGTTCTTTTGATGAAATTTCATAAATCACTTTCTTCACTCTTTTTAGTTTTTCCTGCTCTGATTGAGTTATTTCAAAATCCCTGTCCTCTTATTTACTTATTGTGTCTTCCATTTGCTGTACTCTACTGCAGATGTTTTCTATTGCAATTTTCATTTTATTCATTGAATTCCTCAAATCCAGAATTTCTTTGTTCTTTTTTATGATTTATGTTTCTTTGGTAAGTATGTCATTTTGTTCATGTATTTTTTTCCTGAATTCATAGAATGGTCTTTTTGAGTTTTCTTATAATTGAATTTCTTCTAATAGCTATTTTGAATGTTTTATCATTCAGTGTCATGCACCAGAGCTTGGTAATTTAAAAATTGTTACCTTTGGTGATGCTGTGTTTTCTTGATATTTCATATTTCTTATAGTTTTGATCACTGCTTTCACATTTGAACTAGCAGATACCTCCTTAAATCTGGACTAGTTGCCTTCAGTTGGGGTTTGCTATTTACTGGTGCTTTTATAGTTAGGGTTTTCTCTGCTTTCTGGGTTTAACAGAAGGTAGTGCTTTAGTTCACATTTGTGGTTTCTCCTTTGTCCACAGCTCCCAATCTGTCTTTCTGATAGCATTCCATTTATAAGACCTGCTCTCAATGCTGCATTCTGGAATATGCACAAGGAGTCAACTACAGAGTGGAGTGAGGTGTGGGTTCAGCATTTAGGGCACTAAAGGTATCCAGGAACCCAGTGGGAAGATCCTTGGGTGAGATGCTCCCAGACACCATGGGCAGATTTCTTGCTGAAGTCTTGAGCTTAGTTAGCAGGAACCCTGTCACTTTAATGTCTTGATATTCTTATTTGCCTCTTCACCAGTCTTCCTTTCCACAGTTACTGCTGCTGGAAAGAAATGGGTTTCTCAAGCAGCATTCCACACAACTGGGTTAGCCAGGCATTCACTCACCACTCTCCTTTTTATCTGCTAGAGAGGTTACCACTACTGGATAACTCAGTCCTTGCCGTGTTGTGGGGAGTGAAGTACCTAGGGCAAATTCCTCTTACTGTCTCCATTGCAACCAAACTCTTTTTTTCTCCCTCCAAAGACATGCTAGAATCTCTGCTTGGGATGGCTGGACATATGCAAATTCTCTCTCTTCTGTGGCTATTTGTCCAGCTCCATGCTCTCCAGTTTTTTCATAACTTTAGTGAGAGGGGTTGGGCCAGGTTTGCTGGCTGTGTTGTTTCCGCAGCCCAGACCAAGGTCTGTTTGCCTATTACTAGATGCACAGGTGGGTGAGATTCCTCCTAGTCTCCTGATACGTATTCTGGATCCTACACTTCTCACAAAAGTGCTGCTGTTCGTAGATGTATATATCTAACTCATTGTTCAAAAGAAAGAATAAAATAGAAGAACTTCGTACCCTGCCATGATGCTGATGTAAGCTCTGGACATTCTTTTTAAACATACAGAATAACCAGTTTTGCTGACCTTAGCTTCAGTTTAATTACAAAGTTGATTTAATTTTTGTCTGCTATTTGCTAGACTTCTCTTTTACAAAGTTAGTTTTTCTCTTCTTAACCTTTAATTATTAGATTGAGTGAAATGGATACTCCAGAGGTAGCAGGGTCCGCCCAACCCGTTTCACCCATACTCCCAAGGAAAAGACTTTTTTAAATTACCATGGATATATACCATTTAAGCATCTTAAAATATGTTGATTAAAATTTGTTGAGACTATTTGGGAAAATAGTTAAACATAGAAGCCTCAAATTTTAAAAACAATGGATCAGACAAAAGCATCTCATTCATACTCTGTATTACAAATATATAACCTAAAGTTATACATGGAATCCTATAAATGTTATATACTGTGATTTCCATAATTAATATGTTCATAGTGAATTTTGAGGGATTTAAAACACACGAATAGAAATGATCTGTCATAGACATTACATTTTTAGATTATCAGTAGTGATGAGAATATTAGAAAGATTCTTTAATTTTGTTTTTTAAAATAGATAAATTAACTCTTCTATAAGGAATTTTTTCTAAAACTTATTGTCCACTATAATAATGACCAAGGTAAATCAGTGTTGCATTTTTATAATATTGCAGTATAATATTACAGTTATTAACTATAAAGTTTATTAATTATTAGTAATCCTAATTCCAGAGGGGTCATTATTTCACTAGTTCACATATGTCTTACCTCATGAGCCATCAGTATTTCTGCTATGGTTGTTGTAATCCTATGTTTTTTAATGACTGTGGTATTAACACTGTGTGTGGGTGTATGTTTAATATCCTAAATTCAAAGTAATTTATCTGTGTATAGTTGACATGCATGTTAATTAGTTTCAGGTGTACAACATAATGATTCAATCACTCTGTTATGCTCACCACAATTGCAGCTACCATCTGTCACTATACTCAAATTTTTAAAAATGTAATTATTGAAAACAAAATGAAAAACTACAAAAGAGAATCTAAATGAATAAAATGCCAGGCTGAATTTCATTTCCCTTGAAAAGAAATAACTCATTTTACCATTTTACTATTGAGCATATAGAGCAAAAAGCAACTCTTACTATTTGTATAATAGACATTTATCTTATAGTAAACATGTCTTATATAACTAACTCAAAACATTAAAATGATTTAGACTATCTTCCATTTGGGATATCAGAGTCAAAATTATATGAGGGTTCTGGGAAAGATGGTAGAATAGGAGGACCCCAAATAGATAACATGGATACAACTAGATAATACATCAATGCCCATAACCCAAAAAATGACATCATGACTGGCAGAACAAACTCCTTAACCAAATGTAGAGAAGAGGCCACATTGAAGAGAGTGGGAAGGGCAAAGACATGGGGAGCTTTAGGTATGGCCACCAGAGGGAGGGATATGCAGGCATTGAGAAGGGTGAGAAACAGACTATTCCCATTGCATTTGTTATTGAAAACCAGAGGGACCAAATTTCATGAGTTCTCACTACCAGCAGGATGTAAAGCCTGGAACTCTGAAAGTCAGTGGGCTTGGCTCTAAGAGAGCTTGGAGGATGATAGGAAGCTGAGTCCCTGCCCTTTAAGGGACAGCACAATAAATAGGCCAAGGAGATACAGCTTAGAAGCAGCTGTTTGAAAAACACCTGAGGAATACAAGAGGGAACATTAGTTACTAACCTAGGAACAAAGGAGCTGGCGGGCACCAATTCTCTCCCTTGCCCCCACCCCCAGCATAATTATATATCCACCTGCAGGAACCAATACTGTGCAGGCATTCACTACCTTACACTTGTGCTTACACTGTGTCCTGCCTCTCCAGCTGGTCCTGCCTTAGTCCTGGCCCTGCAGGCCTATCTCCCAGAAGACTACAGCAAACAACCCTTGCCAACACTGCCTCTCCCAACCTCCTGTAGAAGTCACATGCACCTTGTTAAAACTGCACCACCCTCCCCGTACTGACCACATTTTGCAGAGCAGCTTCAGCCAACCTAATCTTAGCAGGAACTGTGTGTCCCCTGTGGAAGTGGACAGGTACATCACCTTGTTAAAAGTGTGTGCCTTGTCCACTACTTTGAAGAACAAGAGACACAGCTGACTGTCCTAAAATACAGGAATGGATACAGTTAGGAAAAGAGGATATAGAGGAATATGCCCCCAGTGAAAGAACAGGACAAAATCACAGCAAGAGACCTAAACAAATAGGAGATAAGTAATATGTCTGATGGAGAATTTAAAGTAATTATCATAATGATACTCACTGGACTTGAGAAGAGTGAATGACATCAGTGAGACACAACACAGAAATAAAAAAAGACCCATTCAGATATGAAGAATACAATAAATGAAATTAAGAATACACTTGATGGTTGGGGCACCTGGGTGGCTCAGGGGGTTAAACATATGACTTTGGCTCAGGTCATGATCTCATGGCTCTGAGTTCGAGCCCTGTGTAGGGCCCTGTGCTTACAGCTCAAAGCCTAGCAATTGCTTCAGATTCTGTGTCTCCCTCTCTTGTTATCCCTCCCCCACTCATGCCCTGTGTCTCTCTCTCAAAAATGAATAAACATTTAAAAAGTAAAGCAATAAACAAAACAAAAAAACGAATACACTTGGTGGAATAAGTAGCAGGCTAGAGGAACAAAGTAAAGACTTGGAATACAGTGATGGAAAGTAATCCAGCTCAGCAAGTGAGAGAAAAAAGAATTATGCACAATGAGAACAGGAACTCAGTGACTCCATCACAGTAACATTAGCATTAGAGGTTTCCCAGAAGTAGAAAAGTGAGAAAAAGGGGCAGAAAATCTATTTGAAGAAATAACAGCTGAAAACTTACCTAATCTGGGAAAAGAAACAGATTCCCCCAACAAAATCCACTCAATGAGGTCTGCACCTAAACACATAGTAATTGTAATGGCAAAAGTAGTGATAAAGAATAAATTTTAAAAGCAAAGACAAAAGACAACAGTTACATACAAGGGAAACCTCATAAGGCAATGAGCTGATGTTTCAGCAGAAACTTTGCAGGCAAGAAGGGAGTGGCATGATATATTCAAAGTGGTGATGGAAAAAATCTGCATTCACCGGTACTCTATCCAGGAAGGCTATCTGAATAGAAGGAGATGCAGAGTTTCCATAAGGAGAGCAGGAAGAGTAGAAAACACAAAAGCAGTAAAAATAAGCGTATCTGTAAAAATCAGTGAAGGGATTCACAAAGTAAAAAGATGTAAAATATGACACCATATATGTAAAATGTCAGAGGAAGAGGAGTAAGGAATACATTGAAACTTAAGCAACCACAAACTTCACATAGACAGCTATATGCAGATGATGTTATATACAAACCTAATGATAACCACAAACTAAAAACCAGTAATGGACATACTTAGATTCCTTTCTCTTTATTCTTTGCATGTCAGTAAAGAAAGCCAGTACACCATGAAAGAGAACAAGAAAGAAGCAGAGAAAACTACAAAAACAACCACAAAACAAATAACAAGATAGATACATATCTATCAATAATTACTTTGAATGTAAATGGACTAAAGACAGAGAGTGACAGATTGCATTAAAAACAAAACTTATCTTGGGGCAGCTGGATGGCTCAGTCAGTCCATCTCTTGATTTTGGCTTAGGTCCTTATTTCATGGTTTCGGGGATCAAGCCCTGTTTGGGCTGCAAGCTGACACTGTGGAGCCTGCCTCGGATTCTTTCCTTCTCTCAGGCCTTCTAGCAATTGTGTACTCATTTTTGTGGGCACTGTCTCTCAAAATAAGCAAACAAGACCTATCTGTATGCTACCTACAAGAGACTCATTTCAGATCAAAGGACACCTGTAGATTGAAAATGAGGTGATAGGGAAACACTTATTATGCAAATCGATCTCAAAAGAAAGCTGGAGTAGCAAATACTAATATCAGACAAAATAGGCTTTAAAACAAAGACTGTAAAAAGAAACTACACTACATATATAATCATAAAGGGGACAATCCAACAAGATGTAACAATTGTAAATATCAATGCACACAACAGAGGAACACCCAAATACAGTAAAAAGTTAATAAAGAAAGGAACTAATCGATAGTAATACAATTACTATTATACCCCTATTATTAACACCCTACTTACTAATGGGCAGATTATCAAAACAAAATCAACAAGAGTGGCTTTTTTTAAACTCTTATTTTAATTACAGTTAACATAGAGTGTTATGTTAGTTTCAAGTATTCAATATAGTGATTTCAACAATTCTAGAGGTCACCCAGTGCTCATTACAAGTGTACTCCTTAATCCCCATTAACCCATGCATCCACCCCTGCTCTCCTTTGGTAGCCATCAGTTCTCTACAATTAAGAGAGTTTCTTGATTTCTCTTATTTTTTTCCCTTTGCTTGTTTGTTTTGTTTCTTGAGTGTAATAATATGGTATTTGTCTTTCTCTAACTTATTTCACTTAGCATTATACTCTCCAGCTCCATCCATGTTGTTGCAAGTGGCAAGAATCCATTCTTTTTTAAGGCTGAAAAATATTCCATTGTATAACTTCTTTATCCATTCATCAGTGGATGGACACTTGGGCTGCTACCACACCTTGGCAATTGTGCATGTAGCCCTTTGAATTAGCGTTCTTGTATTCTTTGGGTAAACACTCAGTAGTGCAATTGCTGGATCATAAGGTAGTCCTCCTTTTAACTTTTTGAGGAACCTCCATACTTTTATATATATGCATACAACAATATATATATATATACACACACACACACACACACACATATATACTGTGTGTGTGTGTATTTACTTTGGCAATATTGTTTTATATGGGTCTTTTCTATCAAAATGAAGCTACATTTTATTTATGCATCTACCTAAGAACCTGTCCTTTAACAAATAAGGATTACAACAGAACAGGGTATGATGTGTTAATATAAGATCTGCAATCACTCCTCTTTAGCGAACTTACCCTTTGATTAAGAAAGGCCAGATGCTACGGTTTAGTGAGAACTGTTTATCTCTTCTGAAGTCTTTATCAAACTCAAGCCATTTTCAACTCATTCAGATCTACTGTAAGCCTAATAGATTGTGCTGTCAAGTACTTAACTCTCCTTGATCTCATCCTTTTCTTACTTAATAAACACTGATTGATCAGTATTAGGTTACCAGGGAACAGGGTATTTATTCATAAAGTACGTACCAAATTGCTGAGATACATATTCTACAGACAACTAAGAAAACACAAAAAGCAAGATATTTATCACTGTCAAGTAGCTGTTTAAGGCTTTAGGCAAGGGAGAAAAGAGCATATGGATCACTTTTCCTCTCCCCCGAACATCTACTTTCTATCAAAGCTAAAGATCACTGCACTGACAGCAGTTATAGGTTGGATATGATCTCCCATTATATATTCCCGTGTTGATTTGAAAGCATTTTTGATTGTTTACTTCAGACTTTAATTGTTGATATCCCATACAATACAAAAAAATTATACATCACTGTCCTGAGACAAATTTAGCTGAGTCCTTATATACTTCAGAATGCAAATCTCTTAGATCTGCTTTTAAAGATTCATCTTTAAAATTTTTCCTTTACCAGGTCTTTCTGTATTTAATCTTTTTTTCCATTGTCTTAAGCCATTTGTTTTCATTTTTCTTACCTAACTGTACCTTGTTTAAAAAAAAAAAAAAGTAAAATTGCAGTTGAACATCTCAGCATTTTTGTTCTCCTCTTAGAGTTTTTCTACACAATTTGAAAAGACTCCGTTCTTTCCCACATTGGAAAGACCAATCTCTCCTCTATTTATATTTGCTAACTGCTGATACTCAGCTCTGCAAACTGCCTTAGTTTTTTCATTGTGTGGCCTTTCCACTTGAGCTTCAGATTCAGCATTTTGTAGAGACCTGACTAATCATTCTGATAAACTACAGGATGACTTGGCAGTATGAGTCATCATCCCAGCAGAGTCTTAGAAATTTGTGAGGGAAACAACTCAGCATGCTTCTGTTTTGTGCTAGTTTTGGCTTGTGGGAGAGGACACAAACACTGCAGTAGAGAGTTGTTTTTAATTTCAGTTGCATCCAACATACTACATGAGGGCATAATGAATTAGTGTACTATGTGAGTTCATACATTTTCATACATGTATAGTTATTTTTCCAAGTAACAGGAAGCAGTCCCTAAAAAAATCATGTGACCAGAACATCAATTTATTATTTTTCAGAGCTGAGGTCAAAAATATCTTAATTGCTTAGACTATTGAGTTCTGCCTTTTTTTTTTCTTTTGCCATGGTTATTAGGAAGTTTAGGAAACAAGGGGCAAGAAGAGATAAAAATCTCCAGAATGCCCAAGAAAAGACTAGAGATTTGTTTTTATTCTTTTATACTTTGACTTTGTTCCATCTTTAAATTTTTTTATTTTTTTTTAATTTTTAAAATTTATATCCAAATAGCATACAGTGCAACAATGATTTACATTTTTTTAAATATTTATTTATTTTTGAAGAAGAGAGGGAGAGAGACAGGGCATGAGTGAGGGAGGGGCAGAAAGAGAAAGAGACAGAATCTGAAGCAGGCTCCAGGCTCCGAGCTGTCAGCACCGATTCCAACACGGGGCTCAAACTCACGAGCCCTGATATCATGACCTGAGCCAAGGTTGAACACTTAACCAACTGAGCCACCCAGGCGCCCCTATCTTGTTCCATTTTTAAGTTAACAGAAAACCCCAATAAGTCACAATTTTAAAATGTCAAGCTGTAAAGTATATCTATGTGTATTTATTCAATCTACTTCCAGAAATATTTGAAGACACTTTAAAGATATAAATTAAATAGAAACAGTACCTGTGTTAAAGCACTAATAAAAATTCTAATGAATTTGGACTTGGACACAGGTTTCATCTTCACATGATGAAATCTCATTTAATATACACATATAAAGATACAGCATTTAGTTATAAGATCATAAAACTAACATGTGACTTAAATATATTCAAGTCTAAATATAGAAACTTTCTAGATACGTGAACTGTAAATTTGGGCAAGTCATTTATCCTCTGAGATTCACAAGTAAAATGTGAATGCTGCTACCACTTTTGTCCATTTGTCAGGTTGTTGGAGCAGTGGAAATGAAACTATGAATGTTAAATGAATGGTCCAGTGAATGTGAGATCTTATTCTTAACGGGGATCCTGCCCTTGCCTTATCTTCTCAGTAGTAATAGAGGATTCATGGATTATTTATGTTAAAGTCTAAGGATTTATTCAAGTTGATGTAACTCATTGTATTAGTCAAGGTTGTCCAGAGAAACAGAACCAACAGCTGTGTATGTTTACGTATATAATATATATCATGAGGAATTGGCTCACTTGATTATGGAGGCTGGGAAGTCCCAAGGTGTGCAGCTGACAGGATAGACCTCCAGGAAAGCTGAATGTGTAGCTTCAGTCTAAGTCTTAAGGCCTGAGAACCAGGAGATGTGACCATACAAGTTCTAATCTGAAGGTTGGCAGGGTCAAGCCCCCTGACTTGCTGATTTTTCAGTTCAAGTCCAAAATGTAGAGCGGACGGCTATCCAGCTCAAACAGGTGGAAGGATTTCTGACTTAGCCTTTTTGTTCTAGTCAGGTCTTCATCTGATTAGATGATGCCCACCCATTTTAGAACGTATCTCCTTTACTTAGGCTACCAATTCAAAAGTTAATCTGAGTCAGACAAATTCAGAATAATGTTTGGCTAAATGTCTAGGCACCCAGTGACCAGTCAAGTTAACACCTAAAATTAACCTTCATATTCATGTATCTCTTTTATTAAGTTTTTAAGATTTTATTCTAGTATAGTTAACATACAGTGTTACATTAGTTACAGGTATAGTGATTCAATTGTTTATATACTACTCAGTGCTCATCATAATAAACGTACTCTTTAATCCCCTTCATCCTGCCAACCTCCCCTCTGGTAACCCTCATTTTATTCTCTGTAGTTAAGGGTCTGTTTCTTGGTTTGTCAGTCTCTTTTCTCATTTGTTAGTTTGTTTCTTAAATTCCACATGTGAGTGGAATTTATCTTCCTCCGACTTACTTGGTTTAGTATTATATGCTCTAGCTCCATCCACGTTGTTGCAAATGACAAGATTTCATTCTTTTTCATGGCCAAATAATATTCCATTGTATATATCTATATTACCTCTTATCTATACCACTTTTTTATTGATCGACTTATCAATGGACACCTGGGCTCCTTTCATCATTTTGCTATTATAAATAATGTTGCAATAAACATAGGGGTGCATGTATCCCTTTGAATTCATGTTTTTTTGTATTTGCGGGGTATATACCCAGTACTGTGATTACTGGATCATAGGGTAGTTTTATTTTTAACTTTTTGAGGAACTTCCATACTCTTTTCCACAGTGACTATATCAGTTTGCATTCCCACTAACAGTGTACAAGTATTCCTTTTTTGCCACATCCTCACCAACAGCTGTTGTTTCTTGTGTTTTTTATTTTAGCCATTCTGACAGGTGTGAGGTGATTATCTCATTGTGGTTTTTATTTGCATTTCCCTAATAATTAACGATTATGAGCATCTTTTCATGTGTCTTTGGCCATTTATATATCCTTAGAGAAATGTCTGTTAATGTCCTCTGCCCATTTTTCAAAAATGTTTACTTACTTATTTTTGAGAAAGAGTGAGAAGCAGAGAGAGAATCCCAAACAGGTCCTGCATTGTCAGAGCAGAGTCTGATGCAGGGCTCGAGCTCACGAACCATGACATCATGACGTGAACTGAAAGCAAGAAATCTGACACTTAATCGACTGAGCCATCCAGGTGCCTCAGTGTCCTCTGCCAATTTTTTAATCGGATTATGTTTTTTGGGTGATGAGTTGAATCATTTCTTCATGTATTTTTCATACTAACCCTTTAGCAGATATGTCATTTGCAAATATCTTCTCCCATTTAGTAGGTTGCCTTTTAGTTTTGTTGATTGCTTCCTTCACTGTGCAGAAGCTTTTTATTTTGATTTAGAGCCAATAGTTTGTTTTTGTTTTTTATTTCTCTTGCCTCAGGAGACATATCTAGAAAACTGCTCCTATGGCCGGTATCAGAGAAGTTACTGCCTGTGTTCTCTTTTATTTTGGGGTATGATATAAGAAAGTGGTCCAGTGTCATTTTGTTGCATGTAGCTCTCCAGTTTTCCCAACATCATTTGTTGAAGAGACTGTCTTTTTCCCACTGTATATTCTTACCTCCTTTGTTGAAGAGTAATTGATCGTATAATTGCAGGTTTCTTTCTAGGATTTTTTTTTAATTTTTAACATTTTTAATTTATTTTTGAGAGACAGAATGAGACAGAGGGCGAGTGGGGGAAGGCCAGAGAGAGAGGGAGACACAGAATCCAAAGGAGGCTCCAGGCTCTAAGCTGTCAGCACAAAGCCTGACATAGGGCTCGAACTCATGAACTGTGAGATCATGACCTGAGTTGGATGCTTAACCTACTGAGCTACCCAGGTGCCCCTTAGGCTTTCTACTCTGTTCCACTGATCTATAAGTCTATTTTTGTGCCGGTACCATGCTGTTTTGATTACTATGCCTTCTTAATATAACTTGAAGTCTGTAACTGTGATACCTCAGTTTTTTTCTTTTTGAAGATTGCTTTGGCTTATTGGAGTCTTTGGTTGTTCCATAAAAGTTTCAGAATTGTGAAATTCTAAAATGCTGTATGTATTTTGATAGGCATTGCATTGAATCTGTAGATTGCTTTGGGTAATATGGATATTTTAACAATGTTTGTTCTTCCAAATCATAAGCATGGGAGTCTTTTCATTTGTTTGTGTTGTCTTCAATCTCTTTCGTCAATGATTTATAGTTTCAGAGTACAGGTCTATCAGCTCCTTGGTTAAGGTTATTCATAGGTATTTCATTATTTTTAGTACAATGGTAAATGGAATTGTTTTCTTAATTTCTCTTTCTGCTGCTTCATTATTAGTGTATAGAAAGGCAACAGATATCTGTACATTGATTTTGTATGCTCTGACTACTGAATTCATTAATCACTTCCAGAAATTTTTTGGTAGAATCTTTAGGGTTTTCTATATACAGTATCATGTCATCTGCAAATAGTGGAAGTTTTACTGATTTCTTTCTTACCAATTCAGATGCCTTTTTTCTTTCTTTTTGTTGTCTGATTGCCATGGCTAGAACTTCCAGTACTATATTGAAAAAAGTGGTAAGAGTGGACATCCTTGTCTTCTTCCTAAACTTCTGGGAAAACCTCCCAATTTTTCAGCATTGAGTATAATGTTAGCTGAGGGTCTATGATATATGGCCTCTATTAGTGAGGTATATTCCCTCTAAACGTATTTTGTTGGGTGTTTTTAATCATAAATGGATGTCATACTTCGTCAAATGCTTTTTCTGCATTTGTGGATATGTTCATATGGTTTTTATCCTTTCTCTTATAGATGTGATATATTGATTGATTTGCAGATATTGAACCAGCCGTATATTCCCAGGAATAATTCACACTTGATGGTGGTAAATGTTTTTTTTTTTTTAATGTATTGTTGGATTCTACTTGCTAGTTGGGGATTTTTGCATCTATGTTCATCAGAGATATTGGCCTTGTGGGTCTCTCTTTCTGTGGTGTCTTTATCAGGTTTTAATATTAGGGTAATGCTGACCTCATAGAATGAATTTGGACGGTTTTCCTTCTCTTCTATTTTTTGGAATAATTTGAGAAGAATAGGTATTAAAGTTTCTTTAAGTGACTGGTACAATACACCTGTGAAGCCAGGTGGTCCTGGACTTTTGTTTGTTAGTTTTTTGATTACTGCTTCAATTTCATTTGTGGTAATTGATCTGTTCAAATTTTCTATTTCTTCCTGCTTCAGTTTTGGTAGGTTTTATGTTTCTAGGAATTCATGTATTTCTTCTAGGTTGTCCAATTTTTTGGCATATAATCTTTTATAATATTCTCTTAAAATTGTTTATATTTCTATGGTGTTGGTTTTTACCTCTCCTCTTTGATTTGTGATTTTGAGTCTCCCCACCCCCAGCCCTTTTAATATGAGTCTGGCTTAGAGGTTTATAAATTTTGTTGATATTTTCAAAGAACCAGCTCCTGGTTTTATTTAATGATTCTAGTGGGTTTTGGGTTGTTTTTTGTTTGCTTGTTTGTTTGTTTTAGTTTCTATATCATTTATCTTTATTATTTCCTTCCATCTGCTTGTTTTGGGTTTTGTTCTTTTTCAGCCTCCTTTAGGAGATTGAAAAGGTTAGGTTGTTGGTGATTATTTTTCCTTCTTGAGGTAGGCCTGTATTGTTACAAATATCCTTCCTAGAATAACTTTTGCTGCATCTCAAAGATCGGGATTGTTGTGTTTTCATTTTGTTTCCATGTAATTTTTTATTTCTAATTTCATTTCTTGGTTGACCTATTCAGTTTTAAATAGCATGCTTTTACACCTCAATGTATTCGCGCTCTTTGTAGATTTTTTGTTTCTTGTGGTTGATTTATAGCATCATAGCCTTTTGGTCAAAAAGATGCACTGTATCACTTCAGTCTTTAATTCATTGAGACTTCTTTTGTGACCTAATATGTGATCTGCCCTAGAGAATGTTGCATGTACATTTGAAAAGAATGTGTTTTAGGATGGAATGTTCTGAATATATCTCTTAAATACATCTGGTCCAACATGTCATTCAAAGCCACTGTTTCTTTTTTTTTTTTTTTTTTGAAAAGCTAACAACATATTTATTTATTTTTATTTTATTTTTATTTTTATTTTCAATGTATGAAATTTATTGTCAAATTGGTTTCCATACAACACCCAGTGCTCATCCCAAAAGGTGCCCTCCTCAATACCCATCACCCACCCTCCCCTCCCTCCCACCCCCTATCAACCCTCAGTTTGTTCCCAGTTTTTAAGAGTCTCTTATGCTTTGGCTCTCTCCCACTCTAACCTCTTTTTTTTTTTTTTTTCCTTCCCCTCCCTCATGGGTTTCTGTTAAGTTTCTCAGGATCCACATAAGAGTGAAAACATATGGTATCTGTCTTTCTCTGTATGGCTTATTTCATTCAGCATTACACTCTCCAGTTCCATTCACGTTGCTACAAAGGGCCATGTTTCGTTCTTTCTCATTGCCACGTAGTACTCCATTGTGTATATAAACCACAATTTCTTTGTCCATTCATCAGTTGATGGACATGTAGGCTCTTTCCATAATTTGGCTATTGTTGAGAGTGCTGCTATAAACATTGGGGTACAAGTGCCCCTATGCATCAGTACTCCTGTATCGCTTGGGTAAATTCCTAGCAGTGCTATTGCTGGGTCATAGGGTAGGTCTGTTTTTAAATTTCTGAGGAACCTCCACACTGCTTTCCAGAGCGGCTGCACCAATTTGCATTCCCACCAACAGTGCAAGAGGGTTCCTGTTTCTCCACATCCTCGCCAGCATCTATAGTCTCCTGATTTCTTCATTTTGGCCACTCTGACTGGCGTGAGGTGATATCTGAGTGTGGTTTTGATTTGTATTTCCCTGATAAGGAGCGACGTTGAACATCTTTTCATGTGCCTGTTGGCCATCCGGATGTCTTCTTTAGAGAAGTGTCTATTCATGTTTCCTGCCCATTTCTTCACTGGGTTATTTGTTTTTCGGGTGTGGAGTTTGATGAGCTCTTTATAGATTTTGGATACTAGCCCTTTGTCCGATATGTCATTTGCAAATATCTTTTCCCATTCTGTTGGTTGCCTTTTAGTTTTGTTGGTTGTTTCCTTTCCTCTGCAGAAGCTTTTTATCTTCATAAGGTCCCAGTAATTCACTTTTGCTTTTAATTCCTTTGCCTTTGGGGATGTGCCGAGTAAGAGATTGCTACGGCTGAGGTCAGAGAGGTCTTTTCCTGCTTTCTCCTCTAAGGTTTTGATGGTTTCCTGTCTCACATTCAGGTCCTTTATCCATGTTGAGTTTATTTTTGTGAATGGTGTGAGAGAGTGGTCTAGTTTCAACCTTCTGCATGTTGCTGTCCAGTTCTCCCAGCACCATTTGTTAAAGAGACTGTCTTTTTTCCATTGGATGTTCTTTCCTGCTTTGTCAAAGATTAGTTGGCCATATGTTTGTGGGTCTAGTTCTGGGGTTTCTATTCTATTCCATTGGTCTATGTGTCTGTTTTTATGCCAATACCATGCTGTCTTGATGATTACAGCTTTGTAGTAGAGGCTAAAGTCTGGGATTGTGATGCCTCCTGCTTTGGTCTTCTTCTTCAGAATTACTTTGGCTATTCGGGGCCTTTTGTGGTTCCATATGAATTTTAGGATGGCTTGTTCTAGTTTCGAGAAGAATGCTGGTGCAATTTTGATTGGGATTGCATTGAATGTGTAGATAGCTTTGGGTAGTTTGACAATATTTATTCTTCCAATCCATGAGCAGGGAATGTCTTTCCATTTCTTTATATCTTCTTCAATTACCTGCATAAGCTTTCTATAGTTTTCAGCATAGAGATCTTTTACATCTTTGGTTAGATTTATTCCTAGGTATTTTATGCTTCTTGGTGCAATTGTGAATGGGATCAGTTTCTTTATTTGTCTTTCTGTTGCTTCATTGTTAGTGTATAAGAATGCAACTGATTTCTGTACATTGATTTTGTAGCCTGCAACTTTGCTGAATTCATGTATCAGTTCTAGCAGACTTTTGTTGGAGTCTATCGGATTTTCCATGTATAATATCATGTCATCTGCAAAAAGCGAAAGCCTGACTTCATCTTTGCCAATTTTGATGCCTTTGATTTCCTTTTGTTGTGTGATTGCTGATGCTAGCACTTCCAGCACTATGTTAAACAACAGCGGTGAGAGTGGGCATCCCTGTCGTGTTCCTGATCTCAGGGAAAAAACTCAGTTTTTCCCCGTTGAGGATGATGTTAGCTGTGGGCTTTTCATAAATGGCTTTTATGATCTTTAAGTATGTTCCTTCTGTCCCGACTTTCTCAAGGGTTTTTATTAAGAAAGGGTGCTGGATTTTGTCAAAGGCCTTTTCTGCATCAATTGACAGGATCATATGGTTCTTCTCTTTTTTTTTGTTAATGTGATGTATCACATTGATCGATTTGCGAATGTGAACCAGCCCTGCATCCCAGGAATGAATCCCACTTGATCATGGTGAATAATTCGTTTTATATGCTGTTGAATTCGATTTGCTAGTATCTTATTGAGAATTTTTGCATCCATATTCATCAGAGATATTGGCCTGTAGTTCTCTTTTTTTACTGGGTCTCTGTCTGGTTTAGGAACCAAAGTAATACTGGCTTCATAGAATGAGTCTGGAGTTTTCCTTCCCTTTCTATTTCTTGGAATAGCTTGAGAAGGATAGGTATTATCTCTGCTTTAAAAATCTGGTAGAACTCCCCTGGGAAGCCATCTGGTCCTGGACTCTTATTTGTTGGGAGATTTTTGATAACCGATTCAATTTCTTTGCTGGTTATGGCTCTGTTCAAGCTTTCTATTTCCTCCTGATTGAGTTTTGGAAGAGTGTGGGTGTTTAGGAATTTGTCCATTTCTTCCAGGTTGTCCAATTTGTTGGCATATAATTTTTCATAGTATTCTCTGATAATTGTTTGTATCTCTGAGGGATTGGTTGTAATAATTCCGTTTTCATTCATGATTTTATCTATTTGGGTCATCTCCCTTTTCTTTTTGAGAAGCCTGGCTAGAGGTTTGTCAATTTTGTTTATTTTTTCAAAAAACCAACTCTTGGTTTCGTTGATCTGCTCTACAGTTTTTTTTAGATTCTATATTGTTTATTTCTGCTCTGATCCTTATTATTTCTCTTCTTCTGCTGGGTTTAGGCTGCCTTTGCTGTTCTGCTTCTATTTCCTTTAGGTGTGCTGTTGGATTTTGTATTTGGGATTTTTCTTGTTTCTTGAGATAGGCCTCGATTGCAATGTATTTTCCTCTCAGGACTGCCTTCGCTGCATCCCAAAGCGTTTGGATTGTTGTATTTTCATTTTCGTTTGTTTCCATATATTTTTTAATTTCTTCTCTAATTGCCTGGTTGACCCATTCATTCTTTAGTAGGGTGTTCTTTAACCTCCATGTTTTTGGGGGTTTTCCAGACTTTTTCCTGTGGTTGATTTCAAGCTTCATAGCATTGTGGTCTGAGAGTATGCATGGTATAATTTCAATTCTTTTGAACTTATGAAGGGCTGTTTTGTGACCCAGTATATGATCTGTCTTGGAGAATGTTCCATGTGCACTCGAGAAGAAAGTATATTCTGTTGCTTTGGGATGCAGAGTTCTAAATATATCTGTCAAGTCCATCTGATCCAATGTATCATTCAGGGCCCTTGTTTCTTTATTGACTGTGTGTCTAGATGATCTATCCATTTCTGTAAGTGGGGTGTTAAAGTCCCCTGCAATGACCACATTCTTATCAATAAGGTTGCTTATGTTTATGAGTAATTGTTTTATATATCTGGGGGCTCGGGTATTTGGCGCATAGACATTTATAATAGTTAGCTCTTCCTGGTGGATAGACCCTGTGATTATTATATAATGCCCTTCTTCATCTCTTGTTACAGCCTTTAATTTAAAGTCTAGTTTGTCTGATATAAGTATGGCTACTCCAGCTTTCTTTTGGCTTCCAGGAGCATGATAAATAGTTCTCCATCCCCTCACTCTCAATCTAAAGGTGTCCTCAGATCTAAAATGAGTCTCTTGTAGACAGCAAATAGATGGGTCTTGTTTTTTTATCCATTCTGATACCCTATGTCTTTTAGTTGGCGCATTTAATCCATTTACATTCAGTGTTATTATAGAAAGATATGGGTTTAGAGTCATTGTGATGTCTGTATGTTTTATGCTTGTAGTGATGTCTCTGGTACTTTGTCTCACAGGATCCCCCTTAGGATCTCTTGTAGGGCTGGTTTCATGGTGACAAATTCCTTCAGTTTTTGTTTGTTTGGGAAGACCTTTATCTCTCCTTCTATTCTAAATGACAGACTTGCTGGATAAAGGATTCTCGGCTGCATATTTTTTCTGTTTAGCACACTGTAGATATCGTGCCAAGCCTTTCTGGCCTGCCAAGTTTCAAAGGAGAGATCAGTCACGAGTCTTATAGGTCTCCCTTTATATGTGAGGGCACGTTTATCCCTTGCTGCTTTCAGAATTTTCTCTTTATCCTTGTATTTTGCCAGTTTCACTATGATATGTCGTGCAGAAGATCGATTCAAGTTACGTCTGAAGGGAGTTCTCTGTGCCTCTTGGATTTCAATGCTTTTTTCCTTCCCCAGTTCAGGGAAGTTCTCAGCTATAATTTCTTCAAGTACCCCTTCAGCACCTTTCCCTCTCTCTTCCTCCTCTGGGATACCAATTATGCGTATATTATTTCTTTTTAGTGTATCACTTTGTTCTCTAATTTTCCCCTCATACTCCTGGATTTTTTTATTTCTCTTTGTCTCAGCTTCCTCTTTTTCCATAACTTTATCTTCTAGCTCACCTATTCTCTCCTCTGCCTCTTTAATCCGAGCCGTGGTCGTTTCCATTTTATTTTGCATCTCGTTTAAAGCGTTTTTCAGCTCCTCCTGACTATTCCTTAGTCCCTTGATCTCTGTAGCAAGAGATTCTCTGCTGTCCTCTATACTGTTTTCAAGCCCAGCGATTAATTTTATGACTATTATTCTAAATTCACTTTCTGTTATATTATTTAAATCCTTTTTGATCAGTTCATTAGCTGTTGTTATTTCCTGGAGATTCTTTTGAGGGGAATTCTTCCGTTTGGTCATTTTGGATAGTCCCTGCAGTAGTACGGACCTGCAGGGCACTTCCCCTGTGCTGTGATATATAACTGGAGTTGGTCAGCGGGGCCGCAGTCAGACCTGATGTCTGCCCCCAGCCCACCGCTGGGGCCACAGTCAGACTGGTGCGTGCCTTCTCTTCCCCTCTCCTAGGGGCGGGATTCACTGTGGGGTGGCGTGGCCTGTCTGGGCTACTTGCACACTGGCAGGCTTGTGGTGCTGGGGATCTGGCGTATTAGCTGTGGTCGGTAGGCAAGGTGCACGGGGGCAGGAGAGGCAGGCTTAGCTTGCTTCTCCTTCGGTGATCCACTTCAGGAGGGGCCCTGTGGCAGCGGGAGGGAGTCAGACCCGCTGCCGGAGGGGTGGCTCCACAGAAGCACAGCTTTGGGTGTTTCCGAGGAGCAAGCAAGTTCCCTGGCAGGAACTGGTTCCCTTTGGGATTTTGGCTGGGGGATGGGCGGGGGAGATGGCGCTGGTGAGCGCCTTTGTTCCCCGCCAACCTGAGCTCTGTCGTCCGGGGCCTCAGCAACTCTCCCTCCCTTTGTCCTCCAGCCTTCCCGCTTTCCGAGCAGAGCTGTTAACTTATGACCTCCCAGATGCTAAGTCTCTCTTACTGTCGGAACACAGTCCGTCTGGCCCCTCCGCTTTTGGAAGCCAGACTGGGGGCTCTGCTTGGCCGGCGAGCCGCCCCTCCGCCCCGGCTCCCTCCAGCCAGTCCGTGGAGTGCGTGCCTCCTCGCCGCCCTTCCTACCCTCTTCCGTGGGCCTCTTGTCTGCGCTTGGCTCCAGAGACTCCGTTCTGCTAGTCATCTGGTGGTTTTCTGGGTTATTTAGGCAGGTGTAGGGGGAATCTAAGTGATCAGCAGGACGCGCGGTCAGCCCAGCGTCCTCCTACGCCGCCATCTTCTCTTCATTCTCAAAGCCACTGTTTCTTTATGCAAATCAAAACTACAATGAGGTATCACCTCACACCTGTCAGAATGGCTAAAATCAACAAGACAATAAACAGCTATTGGGGAGGATGTGGAGAAAAAGGAAAATTCATGCACTGTTGGTGGGAATGCAACCTGGTACAGCCACTATGGAAAACTGTATGTTTTAAGGTAAAAACTTTAGACTTATTACCTAATAATGCAGGGAACAATTCAAAGAGTCACAATTGTCTAAAAACTATGTGCCCCAATAATATAACCTTAAAATTAATTTTAAAAAATAACAAATTTACAAGAAGAAATTGGCATATCCACATTCATAGCCATAGACTTTTTTTTTAACGTTTATTTATTTTTGAGAAACAGAGACAGAGCATGAGCAGGGGAGGGGCAGAGAGAGGAAAAACACAGAATCCAATGCGGGTTCCAGACTCTGAGCTGTCGGCACAGAGCCTATGCGGGGCTCCAACCCACGAACTATGAGATCATGACCTGAGTCAGACAGTTAACCAACTCAGCCACCCAGGCACCCCATTAGCCATAAACTTTTAAGACGCATCTCTCAGAAACTGACTGATAGAAAAGAAACTCATTTGGATTTGAATAAGTAATAAAAATTTAATCTGGCTATATCTAGAACCTGCCCCAAAATGTTTGACAACACACGTTTTTTCAGACATTGACTAAGAAAATAGTGACAAAGGATCATTATTAGTATACTGATAGCATTGTGTTTTTTTATATGAAATTTATTGTCAACTTGTTTTCCATATAACACCCAGTGCTCATCCCAACAGGTGCCCTCCTCAATGCCCATCACCCACTATCCCCTCCCTCTCACCCCCACATCAACCCTCAGTTTATTCTCAGTGTTTAAGAGTCTCTTACGGTTTGCCTCCTTCTCTCTCTGTAACTTTTTTTCCCCCTTTCCCTCCCCCATGGTCTTCTGTTAAGTTTCTCAGGATCCACATAAGAGTGAAAACATATGGTATCTATCTTTCTCTGACTGACTTATTTCACTTAGCATAATACCCTCCAGTTCCATCCACGTTGCTGCAGATGGCAGGATTTCATTCTTTCTCACTGCCAAGTAGTATTCCATTGTATATATAAACCACAACTTCTTCATCCATTCATCAGTTGAAGGACATTTAGGCTCTTTCCATAATTTGGCTATTGTTTAAAGTGCTACTATAAACATTGGGGTACAAGTGCCCCTATGCATCAGCACTCCTGTATCGCTTGGGTAAATTCCTAGCAGTGCTATTGCTGTGTCATAGGGTAGATCTATTTTTAACTTTTTGAGGAACCTCCACACTGTTTTCCAGAGCATCTGTACCAGTTTGCATTCCCACCAGCAGTGCAAGAAGGTTCCTGTTTCTCCACATCCTCTCCAGCATCTATAGTCTCCTGATTTGTTCATTTTAGCCACTCTGACTGGCATGAGGTGATTTCTCAGTGTGGTTTTGATTTGTATTTCCCTGATGAGTGACATTAAGCATCTTTTCATGTGCCTGTTGGCCATCTGGATGTCTTCTTTAGAGAAGTGTCTATTCATGTTTTCTACCCATTTCTTCACTGGATTATTTGTTTTTCAGGTATGGAGTTTGGTGAGCTCTTTATAGATCTTGGATACTAGCCCTTTGTCCGATATGTCATTTGCAAATATCCTTTCCCATTCCGTTGGTTGCCTTTTAGTTTTTTTGATTGTTTCCTTTGCTGTGCAGAAGCTTTTTATCTTGATGAGGTCCCAGTAGTTCATTTTTGCTTTTAATTCCCTTACGTTTGGGGATGTGTCAAGTAAGAGATTGCTACGGCTGAGGTCAGAGAGGTCTTTTCCTGCTTTCTCCTCTAGGGTTTTGATGGTTTCCTGTCTCACATTCAGGTCCTTTATCCATGTTGAGTTTATTTTTGTGAATGGTGTGAGAGAGTGGTCTAGTTTCAACCTTCTGCATGTTGCTGTCCAGTTCTCCCAGCACCATTTGTTAAAGAGATTGTCTTTTTTCCATTGGATATTCTTTCCTGCTTTGTCAAAGATGAGTTGGCCATACGTTTGTGGGTCTAGTTCTGAGGTTTCTATTCTATTCCATTGGTCTATGTGTCTGTTTTTGTGCCAATACAATGCTGTCTTGATGATTCCAGCTTTGTAGTAGAGGCTAAAGTCTGGGATTGTGATGCCTCCTGCTTTGGTTTTCTTCAAAATTACTTTGGCTATTCGGGGCCTTTTGTGGTTCCATACAAATTTTACGATTGCTTGTTCTAGCTTTGAGAAGAATGTTGGCACAATTTTGATTGGGATTGCATTGAATGTGTAGGTTGCTTTGGTTAGTATTGTGTTTAGAAAGATTTACAATTAATGAAGATGAAAACACCACACATTAAATTTGTGGGATGGAACTAAAGTGGTATTTTGGCACACACGTTAGAAAAAAAAATTAATGAGCTATTCGTTTTACCCAAGAAGTTAGAAACAGAACAGAGAAAATAAATGCACATGTTAAATAGAAAAAACACAATAGAGGAGACGAATAAAAGTAAGATCTTTGAAAGGACTTAGAAAATATCTGGCAAGATTAGCCAAAAGCAAGTAACATAAAATAAGAATGAAGGAACAAAATATTTTAAAAAATTAAAATACTAATACCTTTATAGTAATATATTTGAAAATGTAGAGTTAAAGACTGTTTTACAAAAACATAATTGGCAAATATTGACTCAAAAAATAGGTATTCCAAATGAACTTATGATGATTAATACATTGAATCATGTATAAAAAACCTATGCATTAAAAAATAACAAAGACTCAGATAATTTTACAAAGGAGTTTTACCAAAGCTTTAAGGATGAAATAATACCAATTTTAGACAAACAGGTCTAAAAGAGGGGAAAACAGATCTAAAAGCACTGTGCAGTGCTTTTTAAATTAGGAAAAGAAATAGAAAGCACACAGCCCATTCTATGATGCCATTATAATCCTATCACCAAGAACAGTATTAAAAGAACAAATTCTATTATAATCACTTGTGAATATAAATACAATTTCTAGTATGTTGAGTTTAGGAATATGTATCTGCTATAATACAGGCCCTGTGCTGGCTGCTTGGTATGTATTCTCTCATTTAGCCCAGATGCTAAAGAATAATAATAAATTTTTTCACTCATTGGCAGAAAAGTATGAAAATATTACCAATAAAATACTGTTAAACATATGATCAAATATAAAGTAGAAATAAACCTGCAACCAAAGTTCAGTTTCTAAGTGGCTCATGTATTTGTGAAGCAGGGAAAGTGACTTCACGTATTCAGATATTCAGTTGATTAAAATGTGTGTGATTGCAGCAGTCAATGAAATGTGTCTGTAGCAAATAAATTTGCTTCACTATTAACATTATGGCAAAAACAGTGCTTGAAGAACTGAAGAAATTGAAATATTGGCAGTATTAGTAACCAATTAAAAAACAAGGCAACGGATTAAAAGTGGTTTTGTCCCTTAATAAGTTGAGATGTTACTGATACTTCTGGGGTTCTTTTGAGTAATTAATGATGAGTTTGAAGTGACAGAATAATTGGCATTTATAAATAGTATAAATTGAACACCTTTAGCTGAGAATATTTTCAAAGTAAAGAATGAGATAATTCAGCAAAACCTGAAGTGGAATCTGCTAAGATGTTTGAAGCTGGAAAAAAGGCTTTAAAAAGTTTATTAAAACATAAAGCATATGGCTATTTCTTGAACTCTTCATTTCTTGCATTAAGTACATTGTGGAAAACATTTGAACTCATCATGTGATATTCAAACAGTAGTGTGAATTTTAAACTTTGTTTTCAATTTAATCGTCAGTCCTGTCAAAAATAGAATCAGAATATTCTTACTTATCCTAAAACATAGCAGCTTGCTGGCTCAGTGGGATATTTTTATTACAATTTTTTTTCAGGTCAGGGCTAAGATTGAAATTTTCCTGATCAAGAAGAACTGCCCTCAAGCTTTCTTATCAAACACTAAATGGCTTTGGAAATTAGATTATGCTGCAGAATGGACAATGATTCTTAATGAATTCAATCTAAAATTATAAGACAAAACAGTATTTATATGTGAAGATTATGCTGTGGTAATACCATTTTGCCGATGACCAACACTTTTTGAATACCGTGGAACTGCTAGCTGCTTTATAAATGCATACTGTTGAAGCTAAAACAACAAGGTAAATCTACACTTCAATACACATTTCCAGTGGATATATTTACTAAGCACATACTACAGGCTCAGCAATGCTTTATGGGACTTCATGCTAGTGCAAAATAAATTCCCATATTTCAGAATAATTTCACCATTCAGTTGAAGAGCTTCTGGCTTAATTGTCTATTGGAAGTGATTAACCTTCAATGCATTGACAAATTATGAGGTAATAAGAAAATCTAGAAGACTATAAGTGATTTAAAAATGATGAACACACTCTAAAACTCACAAAATCCCCATATAGATCCACATTAACAGGGAACATAAATTTGAAACCCCAGTTAAGCAAAATGCTGTCCCCACTCCTAAGAAAAAGAATTTCATTCTTAGTAGACATATATATTTTGTAATGTATTTATTTATCAGTTGTTGTATTTTGAGTTTTGTTCATGAAAGTTTTGTGAAATCTTGTAACAGCAATTTTAATATTTGTGAGGGGATATATCATTGTGGCTTTGACTTGCATTTTCCTGATGATTAGATCATTTTTAACACATTTTAAGGTATCTGTTGGCCATATATATGTAATCTTTGAAAATTGTTCAGATCATCTGCCCATTTATTAATCAGATTTTTTTTGCTGTTGAATTGTAGGAGTTTGTATATGTTTTGAGTATTAACCCCTTATCAGATATAGCATTTTCAAATATTTTCCTCCCATTTGGTCAGTTGCCTTTCATTTTGTTGATGTTTTCCTTTGCTGTGCAGTGTTTTTTAAATTGATATAGTCCCATTTAGTTTTGCTTATTGCCTTTAATGTCAAACCCAAAATATCATAGCCAGATTGATGGAGTTTATCATCTATTTTTTCTTTTAGGGGTTTTATGGGTTCAGGTCTTTAACCTACTTTGGGTTAACTTTTGTGTATAGTTTAAGATAGAGGTGCAGCTTCATTCTTTTGCATGTGGCTGTCTGATTTTCCCAACGTGATTTATAAAATAGATGGTTCTTTCTGCACTGTGTATTCTTGGCTCTTTTGTCACAATTAATTGACCCTATACGTGTGTATTTAGTTCCAGGCTATTTTGTTACGTTGGTTTCTGTGTCTGTTTATGCCATACTATTTTGATTACTCTAGCTTTGCTAATATTGTTTGAAATCAGGGAGTATGTTGCCTCCAGCTTTGTTCAGTCTCAGGCTTACTTTGGCTATGTGAAGTCCTATGTGGTTCCATATAGACTTTGTGATTGACAGTTTTACGTTTTCCTTTCCAATGTGGAATGCTTTTATTATTTTTTTTCTTAATTGCCCTGGCTAGACTTTCAGTACTATAGTAAATACAAGTGGGGAGAGTCAGCATCTTTGTCTTATTCCTGATCTTAGAGGAAAAGCTTTCAGCTTTTCACCATTGAGTGTGATGTTATATATGGGCTTGCTAGAAATGGCCTTATTTTGAGGTACATTCCTCTCTAGGTCTGCTATGTTGAGCACTTTTCAAATATGTTGTATTTTATCAAATGTTTGTACCTATTGAAATTATCATGTGTTTTACATACATTTTGTTAATGGAACATCATTGATTGATTTGCAGATATTGAACCATTCTTACATCCTTGGAATAAACCCACCTGATCATGCTGTGTGATCCTTTCAATATATTGTTGAATTTGCTAGTTTGTTGAGGAGTTTTGCCTATATGTTAATCAGAGATATTGGCCTGTTATCTTTTTTTACTGTGTCCTTGTGTAAATTTGGTACTTAAGCATACAATTACAGAAAATCAAAACACAAAGACAGCAAGAAGAGAGGAACAGAGGATTTGCAGAAAGCCAGAAAACAATTGACAAAATGGCAATAAATATGTGCTTATTGGTAATTACTTTAAATATAAATGCCTAAATTCTCCAATCAAAAGACACAGAGAAGCTGAATAGATAAAAAATAAAACCAATTTTGAAGCTCCCTACAAGAGACTAACATTAGATCGGATCTAAATATATATATGTAGCCTGAAAAGGAAGGGATGAAAAAAAGATATTCCATGCAAGTAATGGAAGCAAAAACAAAGCCCGGGTAGCAATACTTGTACCAGACAAAATAGACTTTAAAACAATGACTTTAACAAATAGACAAAGAAGGGCATTACATAATGAAAAAGGGATCGATAGAACAAGATAATATAATAGTTGTATATACCTATGTACCCAACATATAAACACCTAATTATTAAAAGCAAATATTAACAGACAAAGGGAAAAATGGACATTCATACAAAAATAGTAGGGAACTTTTTCTTTTTTTAATTTTTATTTAAATTCTAGTTAACATACAGTGCTATATTGGTTTCAGGAGTAGAATTCAGTGATTCATCACTTACATACAACACCCAGTGCTCATCAGAACAAGTGTCCTCCCTAATACCCACCACCCATTTACCCCATCCCCTACCCACCTCCCTCCATCAATCCTCAGTTTGTTCTCTATCCTTAACAGTCTCTTATGGTTTGTTTCCCCTTCCCCTCTCTTTTCCCCTTCCCATATGTTTTATTTCTTAAATTCCACACGAGTGAAATCATGGCACTTGTCTTTCTCTGTTTGACTTAGCATAATGTACTGTAGCTACATCCATGTCCTTGTAAATGGCAAGATTTTATTCATTTTGACAGCTGGGTAATATTCCTATTTGTTTACACACACACACGCCACAATACTCCACAATTTCTTTATCCACTCAGCAGTCAAGGACATTTGAGCTCTTTCCATAATTTGGCTATTGTTGTTAATGCTGCTATAAACATTGGGGTGCATGTACCCCTTCAAATCTGTATTTTTGTATCCTTTTGATAAATACCCAGAAGTGCAATTGCTGGATCATAGGGTAGTTCTGTTTTTAACTTTTGAGGAACGTCCATACCATTCTCCAGAGTGGCTGTACCACCAACAGTGCAAAGGGTTCCCCTTTCTCTACATCCTCACCAGCACCTATTTGTGTTAATTTTAGCTCTTCGTACAGGTGTGAAGTGTTATCTCATTGTGGTTTTTATTTGTATTTCCCTCATGATGGGTGGTGTTGAGCATCTTTTCATGTGTCTGTTAGCCATCTGGATGTCTTCTTTGGAAAAATGTGTATTCATGTCTTCTGCCCAGTTCTTAACTGGGTGATTTATGAGTGTAGATTTTAAGTCCTTTATTATAGATTAGGGATAATAACCCTTTATTAGATATGTCATTTACAAATATCGTCTCCCATTCCATAGGCTGCCTTTTAGTTTTGTTGATTGATTGTTTGCTTTGTAGAAGCTTTTTATCTTGATCAAGTCCCAATAGTTCATTTTTTGTTTTATTTCCCTGGTCTCCAGAGATGTAGCTAATAAGAAGTTGCCCAACTTATGTCAAAAGAGGTTTCTGTCTGTGACTCCTCTAGGATTTTGATGGTTTCCTGTCTCACATTTAGGTCTTTCATCCACTTGGAATTTATTTTTATGTATGGTATAAGAAAGTGGTCCAGTTTTATTTTTCTGTGTGTTGATGTCAAGTTTTCCCAAAACCATTTGTCGAAGAGACTTTTTTCCACTGGATATTTTTTCCTGCTTTGTTGAAGATTAGTTGACCATATATTTGTGGGTCCATTTCTGGGTTTTCTATTCTGTTCCGCTGATCTATGTGTTTGTGCCAATAGCATACTGTATTTATGACTACAGCTTTTTAATATAACTTCAAGCCCAGAATCATGATGCCTCCAGCTTTGTTTTTCTTTTTCATGATTACTTTGGTGATTCCGGGTCTTTTGTGGTTTCATACAAATTTTAGGACTGTTTGTTCTAGCTCTGTAAAAGATGCTGGTGGAATTTTGATAGGGATTGCTTTAAATGTGTAGATTGTTTGGGGTAGTATAGACATTTTAACAATGTTTGTTCTCCAATCCATGAGCATGGAATTCTTCTCCATTTCTTTGTGTCCTCTTCAATTTCTTTCATAACCTTTCTATACTTTTCAGACTCCAAGTCTTTTACCTCTTTGGTTAGGTTTATTCCTATGTATCTTATAGTTTTGGTACAGTTTTAAATGGGATCAGTTCCTTTTTCTGCTGCTTCATTATTGGTGTATAGAAATTTTGTATCCTGTCAATTTGCTGAATTCATGTATTAGTTCTATCAGGTTTTTTTTTTTTTTGGTGGAGCCTTTTCAAATAGTGCAAGTTTGACTTCTTCCTTGCTGATTTGGATGCCTTCTATTTCATTTTGCTGTCTGATTGCTGAGGCTGAGACTTCCAGTATCATGTTAAACAGTAATGGTGAGAGTGGATATCCCTGTCTTGTTCCCGACCATAGAGGAAAAGCTCTCACTTTTTCCCCATTGAGTATATTAGCTGTGAGTCTTTCACATCTGGCCTTTATGATGTTTAGGTATGTTCCATCTATATTTACTTTGTTGAGGATTTTTATCAAAAATTGGATGTTGTATTTGGTCAAATGCTTTTTCTGCATCTATTGAGAGGATCATAAGGTTCTTCTCCTTTCTTTTATTGATGTGTATATCACGTTGATTGACTTGCAAATATTGAACCACCCCTGAAGCCCAGGAATAAATCCCATTTTGATCATGTTGATTAATTCTGTTGGATTCAATGTGCTAGTATCTTGTTGACAATTTTTGCATCCATGTTCATCTAGATATTGATCTGTAATCCTCTTTTTTAGTGAGGGTCTTTGGTTTTGGAATCGAGGTAATGCTGGCCTTGTAGAATGATTTTGGAAATTTTCCTTCCATTTCTATTTTTTTTGGAACAATTTGAGAAGAATAGGTATTAACTTTTCTTGAAATGCGTGGTAGAGTGGTGCCTGGGTGGCTCAGTCGGTTAAGCATCCAACTTCAGCTCCAGCTACGAACTCCTATCTTGTGGGTTGGAACCCCGCATCAGCTCTGTGTTGACAACTCAGAGCAGGGAGTCTGCTTCAGACTCTGTTTCCCTCTTTCTCTCTGCCTCTCCCCTGCCCACACACACACACTCTGTCTCTCTCTCTCCAATATAAATAAACATTAAAATTTTTTCTTTTAGTGTCTGGGAGAATTTCCCTGGGAATCCATCCAGTCCTGGACTTTTGTTTTTTGGGAATCTTTTGATTACCACTTGAATTTCATTGCTGATTATGGGTCTGTTCAAATTTTGTATTTCTTCCTGTTTCAGTTTTTCTAGTTTGTATGTTTCTAGGAATTTTTCCATTTCTTCTAGATTTCCCAGTTGGCTTATAATTTTTCATTAAAAAAAATTTAATACTCCACTTAGTAGATAGGTGATCCAGACAGAAAATCAATTTTGTTAATGGCTTTAAATGATACATTAGACTGGATGGACCTAACAGATATATAGAATGTTTCTTCTAAAAACTGAATACACATTCTTTTCAAGTACACATGGAGCATTCTCCAGAATAGATCACGTTAGGCCATAAAAAGTCTTAATAATTTTAAGATTAAAATTATACCAACCATCTTTTCTGACCACAGAATTATGAAACTAGAAGTCAAATACAAGGAAAAAAACTTGGAAAAAACCACAGACATGTGGAAGCTAAACAATGTGTTGCTGAACTGCCAATCGTTCAACAAATAAAGTGGAAATCCAAAAATACCTTGAGACAATAAAAGTATAAACACAAAGTTTCAAAATTTTCCGAAGCAAAAGCAGTTCTGAAATAAGATTATAGTGATACAAGCTACCTAAAGAAACAAGAAAATTTCAAATAAATAATCTAACTTTGCACCTAAATGAATTAGAAAAAGAAGAACCAACAAAGCTCAAAGACAGTATAAAGAAGGAAATAATAAAGCTCAGAGCAGAAGTAAGTGAAGTAGAATCTAGGAATAAATCTAATCAGGATGTTTAAGAACTGTACTCTGGAAACATTAAATACTGATAAAAAGAAATTGAAGACAATACAATGGAAAGATATTCCATGCTCATGGATTGGAAGAATGTTGTTAAAACGCCCATACTACCCAAAGCAATCCACAGATTTAATGCAATCCCTGTCAAAATACCAACAGTATTTTACACAGTACTAGAATAAATAGTACTAAAGTCTGTAGGAAACTGCAAAAGACCTCAAATACCCAAAGCAGTCTTGAGAAAGAAGAATAAAGCCAGAGGTATCATGACCCCTGGTTTCAACATATACTACAGCTGTAATAATCAAACCAGTATGCTACTGGCACAAAAACACGTAGGTCAATGGAAAAGGACAGAGAACCCAAAAATAAACCCGTATTTATATGGTCAATTCATGACAAAGCAAGCAAAAATATAAAAGGGGGAAAAGACAGTCCCTTTAATAAATGGTGCTGGCAACACTCAGCAGCTACATGCAAAAGAATGAAACTAGACCACTTTCTCACACCATATACAAAAAATAAACTCAAAATGGGTTAAAGACTTGAGTGTGAGACCACAAACCTTAAAACTCCTAAAAGAAAACAGACTGTAAACTCTTAGTGGTGTTAGCAATATTTTTTGTATGTGTCTTTTCAGTCAAGAGCAACAAAAGCAAAAATAAACAATTAGGACTACATTAAAATAAAAAGGTTTTGCAAAACAAAGGAAACTATCAAGAAAACAAAAGGAAACCTGGTTAGGAGAAGATATTTGCAAATCATATATCCAATAGGGGGTTAATATCCAAAATATATGAAGAACTCCTATAATGCAATTAAAAAAACATCAAACCAATTAAAAATGGCAGAGAACCTGAATAAACATTTTACCAAAGAAGATATACAGGTGGCCAATAGACCCTTGAAAAGATGCTAATGAACTCCAGTCATCAGGGAAATGCAAATCAAAACCACAGTGAATTATCACCTCACACCAGTTTAAATGACCAGTATCGAAAAGACAAGTAAGTTTTGGAGAGGATGTCTAGAAAACAGAACACTTGTGCAGTCACTATGGAAAACAGTATGGAGGGTCCTTGCAAAACTAAAAATAGAACATCATACAATCTAGCAGCTCTACTTGGTGTTTACCAAGGAAAACGAAAACCCTAATTAGAAAATACATTTGCACCCAATATGCTTATTGTAACATTATTTACAGTAGCCAAGATATGGAAGCTACTTAAGTACATATTTATCAACAGATGAATGGATAAAAATGTATATATCCACAATGGATTATTCAGCCATTAAAAAAAATGAAATCTTGGCGATTCATGATAACAACATGAAAAAACCAAGAGGGTATTTTGCTAAGTGAAATAAGACAAACTAATACCATTTGATGTTGCTTGTATGTAAAATCTAAACAAACACACAAACAAAAATATATTCATAATTACAATGAACAAACTGGTGGTTGCTATGAGGGGTGGGGTGAAGAGAAGGGCAAAGTACAAACTTCTCGCTGTAAAACAAGTTAGGGGGATGAAAAGTACGGCATAGGGCAATAGTCAATATTTTACTAACTTTAGTGAAACTGTGGCTATTGTGGTATATTGCAATGTATATAAAGTCCAGGCACTTTGCTGTATACCTAATACTAATATTCTATGTCAGTTATACTCAATTAAAAATTTAACATGTAGGGCCACCGAGGTGGCTCAGTTTGTTAAGTGACCTGACTTCAGCTCAGGTCACTCTCACATTGTTTGTGGGTTCAAGCCTCACGTTGGGCTCTGTGCTAATAGCTCAGAGCCTGCTTCGGATTCTGTGTCCCCCTCTCTCTGCTCCTTCCCCATTCATGCTCTGTCTTCCTATCTCAAAAATAAACATTACAAAAATTAAAAACGTAAATGGACTAGGGGTGCCTGGGTGGCTTAGTCGGTAAAGCGTCAGACTGCAGCTCCGGTCATGATCTCATGGTTCATGAGTTCTAGCCCCATGTCGGGCTCTGTGCTGACAGCCTGGAGCCTGCTTCAGATTCTGTCTCCCTCTTTCTCTGCCCCTCCCCCACTCATGCTCTGTCTCTGTCAAAAATAAATAAAAATATTAAAAAAATTTTTTTAATGTAAATGGACAAAACTCTAATCAAAAGAGTTGCTAATGGGTTAAAAGAAAAAAGATCCCATCTAGATGCTGTCTACAAGAAACTCACTTCAGATAGAAGGATACACATAGACTTAAAGTGAAGGGGATAGAAAAGATATTCTATGCAAATGGAAACCAAAAGAAAGCTGAGGTAGCTGTATTTATACCAGATGAAATATACTTTAAGACAAAGACCATAAAATAACAGACATGTAGGACATTATGTAAGAGTCAATCCAACAAGAGAATGTAACGTGTAAATATTTATGCAACCTACATAGAAACACTTAAATATATAAAGCAAATATTTACAACATATTGTATCAGAGAAGTATGTAGCAGTACAATAATAGTAGAGGTCTTTAATAAAACACTTTCTTCAATGGATAGATTTTCCAGATAAAAAGAATCAATACAGAAAAATTGGCCTTAAATGACCCATTAGACCAGATGGACTTAAACAGACATATACAGAGCATTCCACTCAAGGGCATCAGAATACACATTCTTCAAGTGCACATGGAACATTCTCTGGGGTAGATAATATGTTAGGTCACAAAACAAGTCCTAATAAATAAATTTAAGATATTAAGCATCTTTTATAACCACAATGATATGAAACTAGATATAACTTAAAAGAAAACTGGAAACTTCACAAATATGTAAATATTTAAACAACATGCTGCTAAAAAACCCATGTGTCAAAGAAGAAATCAAAACAGAAAAAAATACCTGGAGACAAATGAAAATATACCAAAACTTATGAGATACAGCAAAAGTAGTCCTAAGAAAAAAGTTACTAGCAATCATGCCTATATCAAGAAACAGGTAGGATCTCCAACAACTTAACTTTATACTTCAAGGAACTATAAAAAGAACAAACAGAGCTTAAAGTTAGTAAAAAGAAGAAATAAATACTAGAGCAGAAATAAGAGAAATAGAAAGTAAAAAGACAATAGAAAAGACCAATGAAGCTAAGCTCTTTTTTAAAAGATAAAATTGATAAACCTTAGACTTAACAAACAAAAAAAAATCAGTAATGAGAAAGGAAATATAACTGATACCTCAGAAATACAAAGGATAAGAAAATGAACAATTACATGCCAACAATTTGGACAACCTTAGAAGAAATATATAAATTCCTAGAAACTTACAACCTACCAAAACTGATTCATGAAGGAATAGGAATCTGAACAGACCAATTACTAAGGAGTTATCAGTAAGAAGACTGAATCAGCAATCAAAAAACCCAACAAATAAAAGTCTTCACATGGGAATTCTATAAATATTTAAAGAACTAACACCAATCCTTCTCAGACTTCTGCAATATATATGTAATTGTATATATTCCATCATATATATATATTATACATGTATGTATATATGTATATATATATACTATACATATGTATGATATACGTATGTATGTATATATAATATATATGTATGTATATATGTATATATGTATGTGTATATATATGTATGTATATATATAATATATATATATAAGATGGAATATATACAATTCCATATATATATACAATTCCAAATATATATAATATATATATGTCTTATTTCCATAAGACCAGCATTACCCTGATACCAGATGAGACTCTTCATAATCTCAACTACCCAAGCTGATAATTAACAGACCTGGTTTCCAATAATTCAAGAAGGATGTTTGAGTCTGCTGGCATTTTGTCATTGTTTCTGGTATTGCTTTTTAAATCCTTTATGGACTGATGGCCATTTATGAAAGATGCTGAGAATCAGAGGAAATCACCACTATCCAAATAGAAGAATTATCAGGACATGTAATTAGCCAGGATCAAATTGAGGCTCAATGGAAGAACCAACAGACACCACCTCAATATAATATTATATTAAGGCCTTTTTAAAGTCTCTTGAACAGTTTTAAATATAAATTAATTTTGTAATAAAAATAATACCCCCAGCCTGATCCCCACTTGGCCCTAGCCAGCACCTCCCATTGTCCCCACACACCATGTCCTGCCCTTCTCTACACCTTTGCTTCTTCTTTCTGTGGAGACATTTGTTTGTTCTTCCCTGCCCAACTGCTCTTATCTCCTCTGATCTGATACAGCATAAATAACCAGAAGCCATCCATAGTTTTGTCAAGCTAGTGAACCTGTCTGGAACTCAGTTTCCCCAACTGTAAGATGGGAGCCAGTCATCCTGCTCTGAGTCCCCATTGGACCATTGAGAGGCTTCAAGGGGGACCATAGGAGTCCCTAATGAAGAGAGGTTCCAGGAGGTAGTGTCATTGCTTACCCCTCACCACCACAGTCCTTACTGCCCCTTCATTTCCTCTCAGCCCCCGCAGCCCTCACCTGTACTAACAGATTTGGTCTTCATTAAACACAGTTTCATTACAATTAAAAAATTATTTATCTCTCCCACCCTCTTCCCAGAGCACTAATCAAGAACTCTGGGAAGGTTCACAATGAACGGGACTCAAAGATCCATGGTTATTTCTCCCCCACCTTCCTAAACTGTAAGGTCTCTATCTACTTCAGCTCTAAGCCAAACAAATCATTTAGGTGTGGCCATATATGTTTTTTGTCTTTAAAAAGTCTTCCTTGTGAACATTATTGCTTTGCCTTTAAATAAATTATAACATGTTTATGTTTTATCAGAATCAGATACATTTGACTAATTCTTTATCATATGATCCACCAATTCCACTTCTGGGGATTTATCCAGAAAAAAAAACACAAGTATTAATTCAAAAAGATGTCTTCACCATGTTCATTGTAGCATTATTTACAATAGCCAAGACATGAAAACCAACCAAAGTGTTCACTGATGAATGAATAGGTCAAGAAAATGTAGTGTATGTGCACATATATACATGCACACATGTAATAGAATGTTATTCGTATGTGGAATCAAAAAAAAAAAAAAAAAACCCTGGAACTCATAGAGAACAGGCTGTGGGAATGGGGGTAAACAAAATGGGTGAAGGGAGGGTAAAAAACACAAACTGCTGGTTAAAAATAGGCATGGGGAGGTACAACATGGCAATTATTGTTAATAATACTGGATTATATATTTGAAACTTGCTGAGAGTAAATCTTTAAAATCTGGGCACTTGGGTAGCTCAGTCAGTTAAACTTCTGACTTCAGCTCAGGTCATGGTCTCACAGTTTGTGGGTTTGAGCCCCACATAGCTCTGCGCTGGGGTGCATAGCCTGCATGGGATTCTCTCGCTCTGCCTCTCTCTCTTCCCTTTCTCTACTTGCATGCTGTCTCTCTCAAATAAATAAACTTTAAAAAGCTTAATAAAAATTAATAAAATCACATCATAAAAATAATTTCCAACTATATGTGGTGATCGATGTTAGATTTACGGTGGTTAATACATACAAATACTGACTCATGTATACCTGAAACTAATTTTATACGTCAGTTGTATCCTAATTTTAAAATTATGTAAATTTACTTCCTTTTTAATGAAGTATGCCTCTTGACCTCTAACTGAAATATTTACTGTCTGGCTGTTTGTATTAAAAGTTTTCCAAACACTTTTTTATTTATTTTTTTTGTTTAAAAAAAATTAATGTTTATTTTTGAGAGAGAGAGAGAGAGAAGGGGAAACACAGAATATGAAGCAGGCTTCAGGCTCTGAGCTGGCAGCGCAGAGCCCTATGTCGGCTTGGGCTTGAACTCACAAACCCTGAGATCATGAACTGAGCTGAAGTTGGACACTTAACGGACTGAGCCCCCCAGGCTCCCCTCCAAACCCTTTTTTAAGCATAAATCTGAAAATGTCACTCTATTATTTAAAACTTGTAAATGGCCAATTATCCAAACAATTCAGAGTTCATAACACGGTAGTGGAGAAGGGAAAAGAGAAGTTTGCATGTAGCCAGGACCAATTTTATGCCCGATTCAGGACTCATCTACTGAGATTATGTTTTTCACAATTTTGGATGATGACTTTTATGCTAATAAAAATATCCCCATATCAGAGGTAACCCTGTTTGAATAAGCTACATTAAATCCACTGTGTTCTATATCTAACTAGTTTTAGCAATAATTGGGTGTTACAAGTGACATCACTCATTCTCCATTTCTTTAGTGTTGGCTATAGAAATATCTGAAACTTCTCATTCATTTATTACACAAATATTTATTGAGCCTTATTTTGTGCCATGTACCATCACAGTCCCTAGCACAGTAGTAAGCCACAAAGGGTGACTGCCTTCATGGGCCTAGCCTCTGGCCCCCAGTATATGTAAAAAACATGGTTATCCAAGTCTTTTAAAAAGAACTCACTCTGCAAAACAAATTAAAAATTTGTCCTATATTGGGGTCTCTATTATTATTGGGGTCTCTATTATTTGAGTATAATTAACATTAAAATAAGGCCACAAAAGTGAATCTAATTTTAAAAAGGACCAAAAATGCATCATAGATAGGGGTATTCAATTGATAGTTTAAAAAATACAGACTTCAACAACATATTAGCAAACTGCATTCAAAAATTCATTAAAATGATCATTCACCATGATCAAGTGGGATTTATTCTGGGGGAAGCAAGGATGGTTCAATATTTACAAATTCATCAGTGTAATACATCACATTGTATGAAGGCTAAAATCACGATCCTCTCAAGATGCAGAAAACACATTTGACAAAATTGGACATCTGTTCATGATAACAACTCTCAAAGTGGGTTTACAGGGAACATGACTCAACATAATGGCCATATATGACAACCCCCAACATCATACCAGTGGTGAAAAACAGAGCATTTTTTCCTAAGATCAGGAACAAGATAAGGATGTGTGCTCTCACCACTTTTACTCAACATAGTACTACAAGTTCTAGATTCAGGAATCAGACAAGAAAAGTTATTCAAATTGGTAAGAAAGAAGTTAAACTATTTGTGGATGACATGATCCTAAACATAGATCCTAAACATAAGGACTCTACCAAAAATCTACTAGAAGTAATAAATTAAGTCAGTGAAATTTCAGGGTACACAATTAATATAAGGAAATAAATTGTTTTATATACACTGATAATATAGCAGAAAGAGAAATTAAGAAAGCAGTTCCACTTATAATTGCATCAAAAAGAATAAAATACCCAGAAATAAACTTAACTGAGGAGGTAAAAGATTGCACTCAGCAACTATAAAACATTGATTAAATAAATCACAGATATACCATGATCATGGGTTGGAACAATTAATATCGTTAAAATACCCATGCTACCCATAGCCATTTACCCATTTAATGTGATCCTTATAAAAATACCAACAGTATTTTTCACAGAACTAGAACAAATAATACTAACGTTTGTAGGGAACCACAAAAGACTTCAAATACCCAAAGCAATCTTGAGCAAAAAGAACAAAGCCAGGGGTATCACATTCTCAGATTTCAAGTTCTACTACAAAGTTGTAGTAATAGAACCAGTATGCTACTGGCACAAACACAGGCACATAGATCAATGAAAGAGGAGAGAGAGCCCTGAAATAAATCCACCCTTCTATGGTCAATTAGTCCATGACAAAGGAAGCAAGAATTTACAATGGGGAAAAGCAGTCTCTTCAATAAATGGTGCTGGGAAAACTGGACAGCTACATGCAAAAGAAGTAAATTGGACCACTTTTTCATACCATACACAAAAATAAATTCAAAATGGGTTAAAGACCTAAACTTGATACGTGAAACCATAAAACTCCTAGAAGAAAATATAAGCAATAATCTCTTTGACATTGGCCTTAGCAACATTTTTCCATATATGTTTCCTCAGGCAAGGGAAACAAAAGCAAAAATAAACTATTAGGAATACAGGAAAATAAAAGGCTTTTGTGCAGCAAAGGAAACAATCAACAAACCAAAAAGGCAACCTAGTGATTAAGATATATGCAAATGCTATGTCCAATAAGGGATTAATATCCAAAATATGTAAAGAACTTATACAACTCAACACCAACACACGCCAAACAATCCGAATAATTAGTGGGCAGAGGACCTGAATAGACATTTCTCCAAAGACATACAAATGGCCAATAAATACATGAAAAATTGCTCAGTGTCACTAATCTTTAGGAAAATGCAAATCAAACCCGTAATGAGATCACAACTGTCAGAATGTCCAGAATAACAAAGACAAAAACAGCAATTGTTAGTAAAGATGAAGAAATCCTTGTGCATTGTTGATGGGAATGTAATTTGATATAGCCACTATGGAAAATGTTATGGAGCTTCCTTAAAAAGTTAAAAATAGTGGGGCGCCTGGGTGGCGCAGTCGGTTAAGCGGCCGACTTCAGCCAGGTCACGATCTCGCGGTCTGTGAGTTCGAGCCCCGCGTCAGGCTCTGGGCTGATGGCTCGGAGCCTGGAGCCTGTTTCCGATTCTGTGTCTCTCTCTCTCTCTGACCCTCCCCCGTTCATGCTCTGTCTCTCTCTGTCCCAAAAATAAAAATAAAAAACGTTGAAAAAAAAAAAAAAGTTAAAAATAGAAATGCCATATGTTCCAGTAATTCACCCACTTGGTATTTACCGAAAGAAAATACATCACCAACTTGAAAAAGATATATACCTCTAAGTTTACTGCAGCATTAACAATAGCCAAGATATGGAAGCAACCTAAGTGTCCATCAGTAGAGGAATGGATTAAGAATGGTGAGTGTGTGTGTGTGTGTGTGTGTGTGTGTGTGTGTGTGTAATGGACTAATAACCATAAAAAAAATGAGATCTTGCCATTTGAGACAACATGGATAGATCTGACCTAGAGGGTATTATGTTAAGTGAAATAAGAGAAAGTCAAGTACCATATGATATCACTTATTTGTCAAACCTACAAAAACAAAACAAATAGGGGCACCCGGGTGGCTCAGTCAGTTGAGCATCCGACTTCAGCTCAGGTCATGATCTCGCAGTTGGCGAGTTCGAGCCCCATGTCGGGCTCTGTGCTGACAGCCCAGAACCTGGAGCCTGCTTCTGATTCGGTGTCTCCCTCTCTCTCTGCCTCTCCCCCGGTCATGCTCTCTCTCGGTCTCAAAAATAAAGATAAACATTAAAAAACAAAAACAAATGCAGAAACAGACCCATAAATACAGAGAACTAATGATTGCTAGAAGCATGGGAAATAGAAAAATGGAATAGAGTAGAAGTAGAGTAGAAGATTCCAGTTATGGAATGAATAAGCTACAGGGAAGAAAGGTACAGCTTACTGAATATAGTCAATGGAATTGTAATAGTTTCTATGGTGATGATGGTACCTACACTTACAGTAAACAGAGCATAACATATAGAGTTGTTGAATCACTATGTTGTACACCTGAAACTAATATAGCATTGTCAAGTATATTTTAATTTAAAAATATTTTTAAAATATTAAATATGAATTTTTGATATATATTTTCATTTAATTAGAATTTATTTGTAACTTAAATATGCCCCCAAACCTTAAAAAAATAATTCAAAGATTGGTTTAAGTGGGTCTTAATTTTTTTTTAATATCTTTTTTTAACGTTTATTTATTATTGAGAGACGGAGACAGAGCATGAGCATGGGAGGGGCAGAGAGAGGAGGAGACACAGAATCCAAAGCAGGCTCCAGGCTCTGAGCTGTCACCACAGAGCCCGACACAGGATGAGAACTCACAAACTTCGAGATCATGACCTGAGTCCAAGTCAGATGCTTAACGGACTGAGCTACGCAGGCACCCCATGGGTCTTAATTTTTCTAACATTGCATGTTAACCTGAAATGTATCTATCTCTTCCTCAGATTTTCAGAGTGAACATAAAGTAGGTCTGCATCATTTTGTTAAAATGTGGGTGCTTATTTTAAAATGACTTTGTCGAGTTTTCTGATTATTTCCTTTCACACTTGATATTCAAATCATTTTCTCTTGAGGTATCTATTGTGTCATTATTTGTGTTTGTTTCGTTAACAGGTCCCACTCTTCCAGAACCATACTTTTTATTGGCTTTGTGATTTAAGCAAATCTCCAAGAATATTTTCCTGGACTTCATTCAATTCAACATCTTCATAAATTTTGAGCTTTTACTTTACATTGATTGTTGTTTGGGTTAAGCTAAGCCAGTCAAGTATGACATTGTCTGAATGAGGCAGATAAGAATACTAATGACAAGGAAAGGGCTGGTTGAGTAGATACTAGTTATGTAATTTGATCATTTGTGAGTATTTTAATTTTTTTGCTTTCCTACTCAACCTCTTAACTTTGAGGATTTAAATAATAGCAAAAATAATTCCTTCTAGTTTTTATGTATAATACTTAATCCTGATCCTGTAAATGGAAAAGAAACCAAGAGAAGTCAACTTTGTTCCAGAAAAATAACAAAGGTGTGAATGGCTTCTGTATTACTGAGCTATCTAGAATTTGCCTATGTTGGGGCACCTGGGTGGCTCAGTCAGTTAAGCATCCAGCTTCAGCTCAGGTTGTGATCTCACGGTTTAGGAGTTCAAGCCCCACATCAGGCTCTATGCTGACAGCTTGGATCCTGGAGCCTGCTTTGGATTCTGTGTCTCCCTCTCTGCCTCTCCCCCACTCACACCCTGTCTCTCTCGCTCTCAAAACTAAATAAACATTAAATTTTTTTTTTAAAAAAGAATTTGCCTATGTTAATAATCATCTGAAAGAAAGTGAAAGCCACGTCTTGGTTTAGTAACCATACTTCTCAGCCAGAAGTAGAGAATTATCTGTAAACAGCAGTGTTAGAATAAAATCACAGTATCTTTTACCCCAAGAGGAACTGGAGCCCTACCTAGCCCCCTCCTTTCTCAATTGCAGTTAAAGGGGTCAATCACCAACTTGGCCTGTCAGCAAGAACATCACAAAATATTACACCTTCTAATAAAATGATAATCAACCACATGCCAAATATCTGCATAACTGAGGAAAATCCTTTCTATTTTCTTTTGTAATGATTCTTACCAGGATTCTTAAATATTAAAGGAACAAAACCCCCAGATTTAAAGTTGGCTCATCTATAGACCTGAACACATTATGTCATGGGATTTTTTTTTTTTATGTTTATTTTCAAGAGGCAGAGAGAGAGAGAGAGAGAGAGAGAGAGAAAGAGAGAAAGCACACAAGCTGGGTTGAGCAGAGGGAGAGGGAGACACAGAACCAGAAGCAGGTTCCAGGTTCTGAGCTAGCAGCACAGAACCCCATGCGGGGCTCGATCCCACCAGCCGTGGGATCATGACCTGAGCCGAAGTTGAACACCCAACCGACTGAGCCACCTAGGCTCCCCCTTTAATTTCTTAAATGTCACATTAGTTTCTTAATCCACGCAGAACTTTCCGGAAAAAACCTGGTTGCTATGACTAATTTGCTTGAATGCTTGTTCACTAATTCCCGTTTGCAAGGGTGACATCCCTACATCTCTCCTTTTCAGCTTGCTATGTCACACTCATGATTTTGTAAAAAGCACGACAAATGGAGGCTAACTCCTGCTAGAAAACCAAGGCTTTGAAAGGCCGTGGCAGAAGTGGAAATACGTCTCTCTCAAATGTTAGAGTTCTTATGTGCAAGTCTTGTCTCTGTCCTAATTAAATTACAAGTAAAGCTGTTTCTGTCTCATGGGACATCTGCCTCCTCGCTGACAGGAGCCCTCTTTTCCCTCCAGGGTAGAGGGTGGAGGAGGTTGGGTCTTGACCTGTCTCCACCAGGCCTCAAGAAGAACTAACAGGATAAAATAACATCCCTCATTTCAGTTCATGAAATGAATACCATTATCTGAAAAGTTATGTTTAGGAGAAATCCGTGAAAATATCCTCAAGGTAGGGCATCACTACAGTTTTGAGCATGCCTTTAGCTATGTTGACAGTGAGACTTATTCAAGGATTTTAAATGTATTGCTCATCGCAAATGTAGTAATTATAGCAATTGCTTAATGAAAGGTAAGAATTATAACAATGAACATTTTGGTATATAATAAAACCTTAATAATCTAAGAATAATGGATGCAAAGCATCTTAAAAATCTTTAACTCAGGGGCCCCTGGGTGGCTCAGTTAAGCATCTGACTCTTGGTTTCGGCTCAGGTCATGATCTTGGGGTTTGTGAGTTTGAGCCCCAGACTGGGCGCCCCACTGACAGCCTGGAGCCTGCCTGGGATGCTCTCTCTTCCTCTCTCTCTGCCCCTCCTTCACTCTCTGTCTCTCAAAATAAATAAACTTAAAAAAATTTTTAACTCTTCTATGTTAAATAAATTGTTTTAAAGTAAAGATTTATAAAAAACAAATAAAAATTTATAAAATGTTGTCAAAAGGCAGACCTATCTGATTTGGTTTAATTATATGTAATAAAAAAAATCTTTTGACATCTAAATGTTTTATGTAAATATAGAAGCAGCTTTAGCAAGACCTAAAGCAGTATTCCAAGTCTAGTTTCTTTGCAAAATTGTACTGATCAGTTACTTGCTGTACACTTCTAAAAGAAACTTTAGTATTGAAAAATACCAGACTGATTTATACTAATACCCATTTTTCAAAAAAATAAAAAAGATTTTGCCTATGTTAATAATCAACCTGATGGAAGAAAAAGCATTCACCTGAAATGAAAAACAAAATATGCAACTCACTTACTGTATCACTTAAAAGTTGAACTCCCCTGTCCAAAATTTCCTTTCTTCTAAATAAAGCGTTTGTAATCTGGAGTCATTAGCATCACAATCTAGGATATTTCCATGTCAGAATTGGTGGGACCTAAAATCATTTGTTCACCAATGGCACAAATTCAAAGCATTCGTAATTCCCAACTTTTGACACAACTGCAGAGAAACTTAATACTACGTGTGTAAGATAGACTTAAAATCGATTTTTCCAAAAAGCACGTGTTGGGAGGTCTTCACCGTGTTTCCACAATGAGAGGTGATTGCCCGGACAAGGAGTCCTACTCAGCCACTCATTTCACATCAGGTTGCTTTTTGTTATTTCTGTGAACGGATGTATTTGATTAAAGGTATCAGTGGCTTCTCACAGAAGAGTAAGTGAATCAAGTCAACAGTTTAGTGCTCGTGTTCAAAGTACCGGAACAGAAATTGTTCCTGTTAATTTTGTGATTATTTTTTCTAGGACCCACCGATCTCAGCATGAAGAGGCAGTTGGCGACTAGCTCAGGATCCTCCAGCAGTTCAAGCTCCAGACCCCAGCTGAGTCCAACCGAAATCAATGCCGTGAGACAGCTCGTTGCAGGATATCGAGAATCAGCTGCATTTTTATTGCGTTCTGCAGATGAACTGGAAAATCTTATTTTACAACAGAACTGAGTCAAATGACGATCCTATTCACTGAGGTCTAAATTTGCAGTTTCCACTAATGACATTTTGATTTCCCAGCAGAGATGCTTCTGGTCTTACTGCACAGTCTTAAGAGAAATACTTCCATTATGCCACATTGTCCTTGATCCATAAAGTGATGTATTAAGGTGCTTCAAAGGAAGTCTGACCTCTGAAGTACTTGAGATACAGTAATGTGTCCAGCTCACTGCTTTTTGTTTTAGTTTGTCAGCATAAATATCAGGGGCAAATAAAGGCTGTATATTCCTAATTCAAGGATAAAACAGAAGAAACGTGTGGTATTAATAGTTCAAGATTCAACTGAAATATTAGTGGAATCTGCTACTGACTTACTGAACTGAAAGTTGCAGTATCTGGCAAAAAAAACAAAAAACAAAAGCCAAATTTCTTGTTGCTACAGGATATAACAACAATGAGACGGATCTTGTATTTTAAAAAAATATATATGTAGTTTTTATAAAAAGAAAACTTGTTTTTCATTCAAAATGGTCATTTTTACTTTGGTAACTTTTTCATAGGTCCTAAAAAAAACTGTTTTGAAAAACTACTGTAAGTACCTTTTCCACATCCCTTTGCCTTCTCCTCTTTCCAAATTCTTTCTACAAAAATAACGATGCTGGAAAACAAATCCTTGCTACGTTCTTTAAATCGTCACATCAGGAAGTACTTCCAAGAGAAGCCTGCGTTTCTGCACCCGTGCTCATCAACCCACTCAACATTGCAGTTGCGCCATAGCAGTTTTCATCACAGAATTTTTTAATATTAAAAAAGACATATCATTGAAAAAAAAAAAATATCACACCTTGGTTCCTTACAGCTGCTTGCCCGGGATTGACGCTGCTGTCTTATAGGCATGCCTCCAGCAGCAATGGGATGTAGATGGCTGAATGTTAAGAGGTTGCAAGTGACAATCTGAAAATGTGCACTCATGTGGTTTTTCTTTCTCGGTTTCAGAAATCGTTTCCAAAAAAAGACCGTTCCCCTCTCCTGATAGGATTTGTATAATTTACAATTCTAGGTGAAAATGATGTAAAGAACTCTCAGTGGATGCAGCTGCAACTTTAAATGAACTGCCCCGTCCTATCCAACCCCCCCCCCACTTTGTCCTTCTTTCTTATTTTATAGTGTTGGATACACATGAATGGTGTTTTCTTTGTGCACTGAGGCAAGCTTATTTTTAAAATATTTAGGGAGGAGTACATCTGTTTATGCTTCTTGTACGATTCTTTTTCTGTTGTTTAGCTTTGGTTGGATTACAGATTCTCTGTGCATTCCTGGATTTGCCTTATTTCATGTAGAACTTATGTCATTCCATTTTTGGTAATGAGTTTAAGGCATCAGTGATATTTCTTATCTACTTGTTACATATAGTTTTTCAAGTAATGACTGTGATTGTGACCAAGTAATGTGCACTTTTTCTTGTAACTGTGGACATTGCTATGCTTTTTTCTTCTAGTGTTTCTAGAATTACTGTTCCTTACAGTTACGTAAGCAAAACAAACAAAAAAACAAACAAAAAAAAAAGAACTTTTGTGATACTGTTGGTGAATATAATGTGAAAATCTTATTGAAATATGAGTATTTTGGAAATACATAGATGCACAAACATCTTTTAAGGTGTGGATTTAGAGTTTGCTTATTTAAATGAAAATTCAAAAATCGAGGGCTGGTATAATTTTCTCTGTTTTGTTTGGTTTAATAAACAGATTTCTGTGTTAAAACAATGATTGTGAAAAATTATAAACTTTCGAATGATACAATACTTAGCTTTTAGCAGTTTGCCTCTAAAATATGCAATGCTATTTTGTACCTAACATTCAGCACAAAAAGGACAGTTTAGCCTTTTAAGATTATCCCCAAACCCCCTTGAGTCTCAACATAGTCTAATAAAGAATTTATTCTAAGACAGGGTAAAGCAAATTAGCAAACCAAGAATATTTCACTTGATCATTTAAAACTAAAATTTTTTTTTATTATTATTGGGGTGCCTGGTGGCTCGGTTGGTTAAGCGTCTGACTCTTGATTTTGGCTCAGGTCATGATCTCACAGTTTCTGGGATCAAGCCCTGTGTTGGGCTCTGTGCTGTCAGCACAGAGCCTGCTTGGGATTTTCTCTCTTCCCTTCCCCTCCTCCCTCTCTCTCAAAATAAGGTCTTTTTTTTTAAAGAAAATGTTTATTTTTGTGAGAGTGAAAGAGTGCAGGTGGGGGAGGAGCATAGAGAGAGGGAGAGAAAGAATCTTAAGCAGGCCCCCCTGGAGCCCAGGAAACTAGGACCTGAACTGAAATCAAGAGTCAGACCTTAACAACCCAAGCCACCTAGGCCCCCCAAGTATTTATTTTTTATTGCTCATGAGTGAGCCATCTGGCTCTTTTAGTCACTCCTGATTTAACAACTTAGGAGAAACATTTGCCTGCTTGAGGTGCCTGTTTCCTGCTTTGGCTTTCCTTGCAATGGTCTTTGAAGATTTTGACAGGGTTGCTGTTTCACAAAGTAACAGGTTTGAGCTCTGCATCCACATAAAAAATCCTTGATGGTGATTAATGAAGCAAACGCAGTAGAGGAGGTAAGTTTCAACACGGTTCTCTTGTCTTCCTTACATTTCCACCTTCAATTTTAAGTCCCAGGCCTGCCCACCAAGAACTAGAGTCCCCCAAAGTTTCTGCTTTTTGAACATTTACCTAAAGCACGAGGGTCCTGGGACTCCCATTATTTCTCTGGGAGATGTCAGAGGCCAAAATCAAGCACTGTTTTTCCTTTGCCTTTAAGACTCGTACCTAAAAACACCCTGATCCTCTTTTAAACTCTGTCACAGCAGAATAAAGAGATCACATCCCCCTTTAGAAAGCATTTTGGAGAAACTAGGTTCATATTCTCCTTCCACTGAGGTGATAGAAAACTATCATCAGAAACACAGGTCAAACACAAGTTTCGGCCACTTCTACCAGTTAACTTCCCTGACAACAGCAGTCCCTTGTTACATGTGTTACTTTTTCACACTTCCTAAGAAAACAGGCCTTGAAATGACCAGAGAACACCAACACAAGCAGTTACTGAATTTTCTTAAGTTGTGCAGTTCAAGCAACAATACTCAGTAAGAAAGGGCATTCACATATGATAGCCACCGCTTCACTCGACCTTTATACAGAGAGAGGCATTTTGTTTCCTCTCCCTCTCACAGTAACTGTAGATGATGAGGACAGTCACAGTCCCTTTTACAAAGAACGCTCGAGAAGTTGAAGTGACTCACCAGGAGCACAGACACAAGTGAAGGCTGCAGCTGTCATTGGAAGCCAGGCATAGCTGATGCCGGAGGTCCGTGCCTGGTCACTGCCGTCTGCTGAGTCTGCTGCCTCCCAGGTACCGAATAATTGTATTCCACCCTGTGACTTGGAACCAGGTCTTTGTATTCAAGTTTAGCAGTTTTGTGTGGTAGATAAGTAATAGTTACTGAAAATGCTCTTGACATCAAATAAAGCATTTGACTTAACGCCAGGAGTTTTATCCTGCTTAGAGAGGTTTAATTTCCTTTAAGTTACCTTCTCTGCAAACATAAAAAGCAGCAATAAAACCCAGCACTAATGAAAATCAAATACACGAAGAAGGAGAGACCGTGGCTTTTTAACAGTGATGGTATCAGCAGTAAATCTGGTCAAGAAACATGAAAGTCATTATCCGTCTAAACCCATAAAGGTTAAGTTCTTTCACCTGAGATTTTAGTCTTAGTCTCTACATAGTTGGTTATCCTGCTATTGTAATTAATCTTTACACCATTATTACAGATATCAGAGATTAATCTTTCCCAAAAAATATTTTCTAATTTCATATTGCTCTGGTTTCAAACTTCATTAAAAAAAATCCAAAAATAAAGCAGGGAGACACATTGAAAATATGTTAATATGTTTGAGATGCAGAGATTTGGCAAAGTAAGGATTGAGCAAACGCTAACCTCCAAGAGCTTACTGTATTGGAGCTCATATCCACTCTTAAAGATTTTGAAGGGAGATAAAACGCTGTGAGTAACCGATCTCCAGTGTTAAAGTCAATGATATTCAACATTTAATTTTGTTTTTTGTTTGCAAAAGAAACTTGGGAAATAAGACAGAAGAAAAATAGTCCATAGAAAACCATTACCTAAACAAGTATATAAGTATTTTCGTGCAACTTTACTGTCATATAGTGTTACCTCAGCTGCTTTTCTAACCTAACATACCATGATTATTTCCCACATTACATGTTCTTTTTTCTTTTTAATGTTATTTTTGAGAGAGAAAGAGACAGAGCATGAGCCGGGGAGGGGCAGAGAGAGAGACGCAGAATCCAAAGCAGGCTCCAGGCTCTGAGCTGTGAGCACAGAGCCTGACACAGGGCTCAAACTCACGAAGCTGTGAGATCATGACCTGAGGCAAAGTCAGAAGCTTAACCGACTGAGCTACCCAGGTGTCCTACATGTCCTTCGTAAGCATTATGTTTTAATGACTGTGTACTATCACATTGTCTGACTGTACCTGTATTAGTGTTCTATTGGTGCTGTAACAAATTACCACAGACAACAGAAATTTATGACAAATATATTTTAGTCCATGAGACTTCCAACCTAAGTTTAAGTAAAAGTGTTCCTCTCTAGAGGCTCTTGAGGAGAATGTTGCCTTGTCTGCTCTGCTTTTAAGGGCCCTCGTTGACTGGTGGCCCCTTCTTCCATCTTTAAATCGAACTCTGACTTCTTTTACCCTCCCCTTCCACATATAAGGACTTTTGTGAGTACCTTGGGACCACGTGGGTCAAACAGGATAATCTCTTTATATTAAAGTCAGCTAATTAGAAACCTTAAAATCTTCTTCAAACTTAATTCCTTCATTTGACATACAAGCAAACATTGACAGGTTCTGGTGATTAGAACGTAAACCTCTTGGGGAGCATTATTCTGACTACAGTACCTTAATTTCTTTTAAAAAATACTTCTCTGTGCCCAGATACTAGAGACGCATTTTCCAGTCATCTGTGTAGTAAAGATCCTAAGTGAGCAACGCAAACATTTTTCAAATACTGGTCAGCGGCTGTACCACACTTTTTTTCCCCTGTATAAAGGATATACTCTTGTGGAAATTTTAATGGAATTTTCCTCAAATGTGTCATATTCAAACTAAATATAATGAATAAATATGGTAAAAGTACCACTAAATTTTCCAAGGGAAATAAAAACAAAAATACCTCTGAACCCTGTCTTCACTTTGATTTCTTAGAAGGTGGTCCACCTAAGAAATTCCCTGATAGATGTGGAGAAGCTTCCAATTCATTAGGCCAGAAAGGGTACATGAGAATCTAAGCTTCACTAAATTCAACTGCATTTATAAAACTTCTAGTGCTAATTCCTAGTGGCGTTTTATTTACTCTGAACAAATGATATATTTAACACTAAATGTTATCAGGTGACACTTCTTTTTAAAAAGGAGAGTTTCGGGGTGCCTGGGTGGCTCAGTTGGTTGAGCGTCTGACTTCAGCTCGGGTCATGATCTCGCTGTCCGTGAGTTCGAGCCCCGCGTCGGGCTCTGTGCTGATAGCTCAGAGCCTGGAGCCTGCTTCGGATTCTGTGTCTCCCTCTCTCTCTGACCCTCCCCCATTCATGCTCTGTCTCTCTCTGTCTCAAAAATAAATAAACATTAAAAAAAATTAAAAAAATAAAAAATAAAAATAAAAAGGAGAGTTTGGCAATAACAAATATATTGTATTTAAGATGACCAGCTGAGTTTAAAAATTAAACCTCTTTGTTTCCTTGCTGGGACAACTATTTTTATCTACATGTTAAAATTTTTCTTTACTTTTCTTTACTGTTTTTCCCTTGAAAGGCTAGCCACCGAATGAAAGAAGATCAAGATAATTCAAGACCATTTTTAATGCTATGAGAGAAAAAAATGCAATAAAAGCATAGACCACAGAGACCAAATGCTATTACTAACTGTGTGGGATTGGCACCATTCCTTTTTTTTTCCTTGAAAGTTCTGATTTCTCATATTTTTTACTGGAGAATGAATTAGATCAGTCTGCCTGCGAGAAAAGTTTTCTACTTGTTGAAGGTGCTCCATGATGGTGACCCAAGTGACCAAATCCCAGCATAGATTATTTATTCGTAATCCCTTCATGGATGGAACGATTCTGAGGTCTGCTCTTCTTGGAGTAGTAAGCCTCTTAGCTCGTTTTAATTTTTCATGTTAATGAATATATATTCTTTGACCTATTATGTGCTAGACATTGTGCTGTCATACAGAACAAAACTATTCCTGCTTCAAGAGGTCCCAGCTAGTGGAGAAGAGGGACAGATAATTACAATTCAAAAGGATAAAGATTAACAGTGCAACATGTCACAGTAGAAACATGCCAGACAGATCAGAGGAGAACACAGACCCTGCCTTGGCAGTAGAGGGTTGGGCTGGAGCTAGCTGGTCACCACAACTGGAGCTGTGGGCAATACTTGGCAAAATTGTCGGTTGTGTTTAGGGAAGAAAGAGGAAGAAAGATGCATCAGCGAAGGCCATTTCAACTATAGGGGGCAAGACAAGGAGAGCATAGAGGAGATGCGAAATAACACGATGTGCACAATAACTCAAGCAGCTTAATGTTGCGATCAGTAGCATTCAAGAATGGAGAGAGATTCCTGCCAAGGAATAAAGGAGGCCTAGCATGCAGAGCCAAAGAGGCCTCGCCTGCCATGCCAAAGAGCTGGGCTGGGAGCTGCAGAGGATGAAGAAGCAATGTCCTATTAGTGAGATGGTTAAATGGCATATGCTGCCTCCACTTTTGACTCTTTGAAATTCTGGGGAAGGAAATGAACTAATGCTGGATCATAGGACCTCCCTTCCCGAGAGAGTTAAGTAAAACTCTTACCGGTAAGAAAAAAAAAAAAAAAGTATTACATGAGCAGCATGCTGACAAGGAAGGACAGGCTTTGTCCCATAACCGTTGAGAAGTAAGAACCAGGAAAATTCAGGAAGGGTCACAGATTAATGTGACTTCTTCCTCAGAAGGCAAATCCAAGAAAAGACAGGTAAGTAGAAGGAAATTGTGAGAAAACTCCACTATGAACTCCTTAATTTGAAAAAAGGGAGAATGAGGGGAAGGTGGACCACCTGGGGAAGTAAGGACACAATGCTTCAAGAATGCAAGTCCCTCCCTGTCCCCACGGGTCTCCCCAAAATAGAAGCACTGGCAAAACTTGCTATTTTGTGCATCCTCTGGTGGAAAAAGAAAGTCTGAAGAGTAAAGGAAGGAAAATGGTGATACCCAGGGCAAATGTCCTATAAAAAATGAATTAAGATTTCAGCCAACACCCCATCTTCCTGTCCTGTCTTCGTTCTCCTTTCCTTTACCTCCTCCCCACCCCTGACAACACGGTAGCCAAAACTTACGAGCTCAATTTTTCTTGCTTGATTTTCTCTGAGAGGGAAGCGGGGGGGGGGGGGGGGGGGGGGGGGAGGACATTAAGAGAAATGAATGATTGGGTTTCATTGCCCCCTGTCAAAAGCAAAGTTTCAAAGGACCCACCTTGAAATTGAGCAATTTAGAAGTCTTCAGATTAATTTCCCATTCCTAAATCCCGGTAACATGAAGTCCTACCCAAGTGGAGTTATAAACCAAGGACACTGCAGAATAAAATTATCATAGACTGCTGTTATCATCTCAGTGACTAGCAACACCTCCTAGGACAGATAGTAAAACAATGAGCATATCCCATGAAAATGAGTAAGATGTAAAGAAACAGCATGACCCCCAGATATCCAACCGATAGCAATGAGTGGAAGGCAGGCAGGCAGACAGGAAAGAGTTCATAAATGTGAAAAACAAAATACATTTGAAATAAAATAACCTCTGAATACGTAATTTTTTCTGCAATAAATACTTGGCTTGCAATAAACTGAGACCAGGGAAACTTTTTTTTTTTTTTTATCTCATTTGACAACCTGAAATTCTAACAATGTCACCCATGACAAACCTTTCACTTTAAGAATCGTTCTTCCATACTTCCTAAGTACAGAAATGTCTTTTACTGCACACGTTTTCTATCCACTATAGAAACAGATAGGGAGGATGCCTTCTACACCACACCAGACCAAGGCATACGTGTGGCGCCTCTGGAAACTGGATAAAGATCATCAGAGTTGCTGTAGGGAGCATGGCATGGGAGAGGGTCTTATTTGGCATAGATCTTGCAACCATATAACATGGTGTGCCTGGTGGGATTTCATTTTATTTTGTTTTCTACCGGTGCTATGAACATTACTAATGAGTTGTGTTTCCGTTGGGAGATGTGACAGTGTCACATTCCACGTGTCACTTGTGTTCTACACCTCCCATGCAGAGAGCAGAGTAGTGGGACTTCAGACCAAGCGGCAATGGGAGAAAGTGCCTCTCTCACTCCTAAATCAATTATTCACCTTCTCTTCATTATTATGCAGCTCAGCCGCAGATACTGCCAACGCCAAAGGTCAAATTCAATTTTCTACATAAGATCTTTCAATTAAATAGAAAGTCATACTCCAGACTGGTGCCTTCAATGTCATGTTTGGATAGGATTTCTCTCTCATAGGATATGCCCCATCCAGGACTTAATCGGTATATCCTTTCCAAAGCCACTTGCAGTCTGGGAATCTTCCCTCTTATTCTACATTTATGGGCAGACCGGGATGGGTTTGACTTTGCTGAGCTATCCGAGCTCAGATTCTCAGCAGCCCACTCTCACCGGCTCTTGGGTCCTGGGTGAGCGATTGCAGAAGGCTTAGCCAAGTGACCCCATGTCCAGACAGGGTATGGCTGAAGCCCGGAGCGTGAGGAGGAACAGCTGGAAATGGAAAAGACCTTAGTGAACTGTGGATCTGTCCATGTATAACTGGGCACCTTGCTCCGTGGCCAAGGTTTCAGGCCAGCAATGTGTTCTCCTCATTAATCTAAACACTGCAGTTGGTGTTGTGACAGAAAAGGCCTGCTCTACTGATATTTGAAACGAGTCCCAAATATACAGTTGTGGATGCTCAGGAAAGGAGAGCCTAGCTCGGCTTGGCAAACCAACAGCACCCATCTCACCACCTCATCAAGTCCCTCTCAGGACCTCACTGAATCATAGGCAGAATATCATAACTTGTGAACGGATTCTGATTATACATGTAATAGCACATTGTGTTTGTGTTTATTTTTTTTTTAATTTTTTTTAACGTTATTTTATTTTTGAGACAGAGAGAGACAGAGCATGAATGGGGGAGGGGCAGAGAGAGAGGGAGACACAGAATCGGAAGCAGACTCCAGGCTCTGAGCCATCAGCCCAGAGCCCGATGCGGGGCTTGAACTCACGGACCGTGAGATCATGACCTGAGCTGAAGTCGGACGCTTAACCAACTGAGCCACCCAGGCGCCCCTGTGTTTGTGTTTAAAGATAGAACTTTAATGGGCAATTTTGAGAGCTTTTAGAAAGTACCCCCCTAGACGTGGATTTATTCAATCCATATTATAGGGAAGACAAGATTTTATCATCCTTTTCTGAAACTGAAGCTCAGCATTTTGAGACTTCTAATTATTACAGCCACGAAGAGAAATCAGGTCTTCTAATTCTGAATCCCGTGTTTTCCTTGGCCCCTACCCCATTATTTCACAGTGCACTTCGAAGAGTTGTTTCTCCCGTGTGCCACAAACATGCATTATCTGGGTTTTCCGGCTCATTTCCGATACCCATTCTCTGACATGGTCATAACCTCAGAGACATTCAGACCAGAATATCTTTTGATTTTCTCTCCTCCTTTGCCTGTAGGTTTGTCTTTTTCTTAATAAAAATTCATTAGGAGAGTCATTCAAGCAGAATATATGAAATACAGAGCCCCGTGCTATTCTGGCGTCGGAGGCGGGGGGTTTCTATAGAAAAGAGGTACATGTTTATGTGGAGTCTGCAAGCCAGCAGTGAGGGTTTTAGCACCAGGCCCTTTGCTGACAGCCACTGGGCTGGATCTGTCTGTCCATGTGTAAAGTGAGAATAAGCCTCTTCACAATATAAACACGGCAGTGAATATGAAGGGAACAGGTTTTGAGGCACACACTAAATAAAATTTAGAACCTTAGAGTGCCACTCCTTACATTTCCACTTGAAGCCCTCGGCAGTGTTACCTGTAGAAACTAAGACCGACTCCTGCCACACCAGTATAACCAAACGAGAACCAACAACATTAGGAACCTGTCCCCGTACTTGGCAAGACACGTGCTTCTCTGTGCCCCTTTCCACTCCTAGGCAGCCCAGTGATGGTCCTGAACATTCCAGAGGTCGCTTACACCAGGTCTCTGTTGGGTCTCCATGTACACTAAAAGCACCATGCGTCAGAAAAATAAGGCACGCTTGAGCCAAACCTAATGTTCCGTCGGTTTGCTCCATTTTAGACACAGATATTTAGCAATTGGACATTTGAGAAAACAGCATCACGGGGCGCGTGGGTGGCTCAGTACGTGAAGCGTCCGACTTCGGCTCAGGTCATGATCTCACATTCCGGGAGTTCGAGTGCTGACGGCCCGAAGCCTGGACCTGCTTCAGATTCTGTGTCTCTCTCTCTCTCTCTGACCCTCCCCCTGTTCATGCTTTGTTTCTCTCTGTCTCAAAAATAAATAAACATTAAAAAAATTAAAAAAAAAAAAAAAAGAAAACAGCATCATGCATAAAGTTTCAATTCCTATTTAAAACCTGGGTGGGTTGCTTTGCTAATTCTTTAAGGCTATAATCCAGACAGGCCCCAAACCTACGTCCCTCACCTATAAAAGTCACCAAATTGGTTTTAAGGAGTCCTCTCCCTCTCCTTGCTGGGCCATGGGATTCTCTCCGTGTCCCCTTCCTCTGTCGGTCACCAACCCCTTGGCATTAAAATAATGCCAATAACTAATATTTGGTGAGCTCTTACTATGAGGCAGGAACTAAGGGTTTCCCATATTTTAGTTCTCAAGCCCACTGTGAATTCAGGAAAGCTTGTATCATCCCAGTTTTGTCCCTGGGGAAACTGAGGCACCAGCAGCTTAGCAGTTGTGATACCCTGGTAAGTGGTGAATATGTGATGCGAGCTACCGCTGTCTAGCTCCAGAGCCCATGATTTTGGCCACGCTGCTGAAATGCCTTTGCCATGTATATGCCACAGAACTGCATCCCTGTATGAAACTCCCACCAAACCCCTAAAAACGTAGCTCTTGTTCCTTTTGTTTTTAAATGAAAAAGGAGAATCAGTGCAGGACTTACTACATTAAATGAAGAGTTATGATGCTCCGGTCCATGATAGCCAGTGTGCTTTGAACAGTACCGTGTGTCAATTCTATTCGATTGGTGTAACTTATTGCCCTTTTATCATATATGTGAGGGAGACAGCATGGCCTTCATTTTACAGACGAGAAACTTAAAGCACAGACGGGTAAAATTAGCTTTTCCAATGCCATTCAGCTAAGAAGTGGCAGTCTTTTTTTTTTTTTTTTAAATGTTTATTTATTTTTGAGACAGAGAGAGACAGAGCATGAACAGGGGAGGGGCAGAAAGAGAGGGAGACACAGAATCTGAAACAGGTTCCAGGCTCTGAGCTGTCAGCACAGAGCCCGACGCGGGGCCTGAACCCACGGACCGTGAGATCATGACCTGAGCCGAAGTCGGACGCTCAACCGACCAAGCCACCCAGGCGCCCCAAGAAGTGGCGGTCTTAATTACCACACTACTCTGCCGAATAATTTAGTTCACATTAATGAAAAATCCTAAAAGTTTTACATAAAACCTTATGATGAGAAAATAACATGAGCGCACTATATAAACACAAAGGCACATGCCAAGTTTCCAGTCCTAATTCTTAAATTCCCCTAATGATGCCTTTTTTTATGCCATAAACACCATCTTTATGCCATCGCACATCTGATTCCAGCTCATTTTTTACCTTAAAGAAGACTTTCTCAGAACATGAGAGTAAAATTAGTTTTGACTAATCTTTTGATTAGGTTTTTGTGGGGAGAGGGCAGGGGGAGGCGTGCAAGGTAGCCATGTTTACTTGTGAAAATGTTTACGCTTTCTCTCGTGATCGATAGATGACACCCGGTGCTTCTCTAGCCACAAAGAGGTGGCATCTAACACTGGGCGGGTCTCTGTGGGCTGGGCCCAGCCTCCAAGGCGTATTAAAGGAAGGCAGCCCGCCAGGCTGCACATCTTCACACATGCTTCTACTTCTCTTCCCTCCCAACTCCCTCTCAGGGCCCTCAGTTCCCTGTGTGCTTCCCTGGGTGCCAAACTTCCTAGTTAAGGTGATGAGAGGTAGTTCTGTGGCGTCAGAATGGCCTGGCGAGGAGAGAGAAAGGAAAGAAAGAAAAAGGATCTGTTTTTCTCTCCTTCAGAGAAAGGGCCTTGCCGTTACGCCAGTCCGTAGTTCTCCAAAGGCAAACAATTGTTTGAGGTAGCGTCTGTTCCCATCATTACACAGGGAGGCCATTGCTGCAGCAGCCTACGTAAACAAGTCAAAATCTAAGCCTGTCAATGCCTCGTGGCTACAAAATCAAACTCTAAGGACAACCAATCACCAACAGCCCACTAGGCTTTAAGCTCTCATCAGTTTCTTTTCTTTGCTTCCACACTTTCTCTGCGTAAGTCTCTCCCCGCACCCCTGTTGGCCGAGTGTGCCTAAACACTTCTGGTTCAGTGCTGCCCTATCGAGTCACGTTTTGTTGAAATGAATTCTTCAAATGTTGACTATGCCTCAATAGATCTTTTAGCAATTTATAGGTGTGACTAGTCTAGACACCTGAGCACCAGCATAGTGGTATCTGAGTCAGAATGGGGCAGGTAGGGGTGGGTGGCCTAACAGTGTAGTTAGGATAAAGCAATCTGCCTTTTTTAAAGTCCTCCCAAGTGATTCTGATGCAACTTTATCATTTCAAAACTAACTGAGACTGGAGAAAAGGAAGAGAGAGGGGGCCAGTAGGTGGGCATGTTTGAAGGAAAATAAAGGGATGCCCAGAAAGCTCGGAGTTTCATAGCATTTCGCAGAAGTCACGCTGTAGAGAAGATTTGAAGCCCATGGCAACTTTCCCCACAAGTAAATCACCTCTCACTCATCCTAGAGATTCCACTATATCCCTGAGCAGTTCTGCTCTGACAGAAGCACAGCCCTGGGGCCATGGACTACTTCTGACTTCTAGCAAGAAAAGACTGGGGAGGTAGGAGAGTCGCTAGCTCTCCAACAGGCTAAAGGCAAGTTCCTGGCACAATGGGACACTACTGAATGCCTTTTACCACAGAAATAGTGCTACACCGGGTGATTTGGTTCCGTTTTAATATATTCCAGTTACGAGTACTTTTATCAATAGTTATATATACATATATTCCAGGGCAGGGGTTATAAAATTATGGCCAGCTGGCCAAATCCAGCCTGCTCACTGTTTTTATAAGTCAAGTTTCACTGGAACACAGCCACGTTCATTCACTTACATGTTGTCTATGGCTGTTTTCACACTGTAATAGTCAAGCAAATGCAACAGAGACTACATGGCCCATTAAGCCAAAAAATCTGACCATTTATAGAAATGCCTGTCAACTACTGGTCTACAAGATTATATTATGGACCATAGCTGTTCTCCACTATATGCCTGGCAGTCTACTAGGCCCCTTTCTTAAGTTATCTTTAATGTTCCCAATAACCTTGCTAATTATGGTATTTTCATGATCTTACAGGTGAGGAAAGAATGTTAGGTCAAATGAGCATCTAAAGCATACTAGGATACTAATAAGTATTCCAACCAGAATTCAAACACTGTTTTGTTTTGCTTCGTTTTGTTTTTTTCTGACTCAGTTCTTTTACGAGCTGTTTTAGGAACATAATCCCCATGTTTTATTTTTAGTGGGAAAAGTGGTTCTCAGTGGCAAATCACGGACCTAAAAATGAGCTAGTAAAAAGCAGCCCATTTAGAATTTGGGGACTGCCTCCTAGTCCAGAAAGCTCTTCCCGACCACCTGATCACTTTCCAACCTATTTCATTTTGTAACAATTATGAGTGCCTATATATATTTTATTTAGGCAACAATTTCTGTGTGGATCTGTTCTGTAGAATGCAGGCCGCTCACAGGCAGAGCCTTTGCACCATTCACTTCTGCGACCCACAGCCTGGAAGAGGGCCGGGCAAAGCACCTCATACGTGAACCCCTCTAGTTAAGAATAAACATCTACGTGGTCTTCTCATCCTAGCATACAACACCTGGGTAGAGCCTGGCATGTGTAAAAATTTCCATTTGTTTATTTATCAACAATGGAAAATACTCCCTTGAAATCTGTGTAAGCGTATAGGCATTCTGGAAGAGAACTGGGCTACGTGTTAATTTGTTACAATACAGTATTTTGCAAATTATCACAATCTCACTTTGGGGGACTTAATTAATCAGAACATATATATCAGAGAAAAAATAACAGCTTTTTAATTAAACAGTAACTTCAAATGAAGGTGATACTGCTCCTCATTTAACCCCTGAGAAGTTTGAGTTTACAGATTGCTACATCCTGCCCCCTACTGGAAGAGAGACTAACAACAAATAGTAACTAGCCCAAAAGCTAGTTTTTCAAGCTTTTACAAAATTTTTCTTTTTGCTAAAAGAAATTACATGCTCAGTTGCCTTTTACCCACATCTAATACTTTCTACTTCCAAAATAAACAGTGAAACAAGAAGGAACATAAGATGGCTACCAGTAAAATAGAGGGAAAAACCAATATATATATATTTTAAAGCCCCTATATATATACATATATATGTATATATATGCATATGTATATATATATGCTTAAATATTATATATACACACAGATATATATATATATATATATGACACATTTTTAAAATTTTTTAATGTTTATTTTTTGAGAGAGAGAGAGCACAAACAGGGGAAGAACAGAGAGGGAGACACAGAACTCAAAGTGGGCTCCATGCTCTGAGCTGTCAGCACAAATTCTGACGTGGGGCTCAAACTCACGGACCACGAGATCATGACCTGAGCCAAAGTCGGTTGCTCAACCAAATGAGCCACCCAGGTGCCCCAGACACGTTTTGAAAATAAAGATGATTTGTGATTTCTGTAGGGTTATTTAAAATGTGACCAGTTTAATAATTAGCTCTATATAAACTTACCATATAGCATAACCTGAAGGAATGTAAATGTAAGGGTGAACTTCTAAAAATCAAACTCTTTCTGAATATTAAAGGCAACACATATTCATTATTTATTAGTATTAACTCATTTATTTCGGGTTCTTTTTAACTCTTAACTAATGGAGTAAATTTCATGTGTAATATAATATGTACGATCCCTGATTTTAAAATGCATATCTTGTAGGATACTTTCTTTTATAGATAAGAGCATTTAATTACATAATTACACTGGACGTTTTTTTTTTTCCTGCCCAAATTGGTCCCTTCCACTTCCATAACTCCCCATACCAAACCCCACGTCTATGTGGAGATAAAGCAAGGCATCCCTAACCATTACCCAGTGCTCATTGAAATAACACCATTCTACAAACCAGCATTGTGACTTTTATAGGTACAGGACTTTAATCAATAATCTAGACTACATAATTTTTTTTAACGTTTATTTATTTTTGAGACAGAGAGAGACAGAGCATGAACAGGGGAGGGGCAGAAAGAGAGGGAGACACAGAATCTGAAACAGGCTCCAGGCTCTGAGCTGTCAGCACAGAGCCCGACGCGGGGCTGGAACTCACGGACCGTGAGATCATGACCTGAGCCGAAGTCGGACGCTTAACTGACCAAGCCACCCAGGCACCCCAAGACTACATAATTTTAAGCATTGGCTAATCTGTGCTAAGTTATGACGTTATAAAGCCAAGTGTGTACATCTCTAAGTTAATTAGCTGTTCCCCTAATTTTAAGATAGCGACACAAGAAGTTGCCGTGTGGAGAATGTATTGTTTCTCTTGCGCAACTGGGACCAAGATTTTGATTTTCATTTTTCTATTACATTCTATTCTATTACATTTCTATTACATTACATTTTCTATTACATTACTGAATATATTTTTCTTAAACTCAGGGCAAGAAAGTCTTTACCTCATGGTGTTCCCTTACTGGAGAGTAAGGAATCATTGTGCTTAAGAGCATAAATCCTCAAGTCAGATTATGTCAGTTCAGATTCCAGCTCTCAGGTACTAGCTGTATTACCCTGGGCAAGTTATTTACCTCCCTCTGCCTCAGTTTACTCATCTGTAAAATGTGCATGTCAATAACCCTTGCCTCATAGGGGAGTTATGGGAGTAAAAGAAATTCACACATAAAAAGGCCCTTAGAATTGGGCCTGACACATGGTAAACATTCAACAGATGTCAGCAACAACTCAAATCCGTTTATACATCTGACCCTGTGGACAGAAGCCTCAAAGCTAAAGCTCCACACTTCTGTCATAACTAACTCATCCCAGATACCTGCTTCTTCTGTCTCCCTCCTTTGTGATTCACTTATAATTGTTTTCTACCACTGTAATAGCAGCTATCTTTAAATATTTTAAGGAAATAAACAAGATCCGAATTAAAATAGACTAAATTGACCTTGGCCTCTTTAGCCAATTATTTCATACCAGATTACTTAATTTTCTGCTTTGGAAAATACTCTTAAATTAGGTCACATAAATTTCCAAAAGCACATCTTAAAATATGATTATCTTCCATGTGCAGGAAAATCCAGAATTGAATAAATCTCGCCTTCACATGAGGCTACTTTGATGGCACACATGGCTGTTAATGGTTTAATAAATCCATAAAAAGAGCTCTCAAAACATCACATGTGCTGATGGGTTTTCACGCTCATTGGCGCTCACATGGATAAGGAATAGAACAGAACAGTTATAGACCACTGGCCCTGAGCTTGGAATAAATTGAAATCAAGCTTCCAGCAGAGTACAATTCCAGTGAAAAGTGGAAGAGGGAACCCAGTACGGAGTTCAAGTGCACCAGAACAGATTGCTCTGGCTTGCATGAAACTCTTAGCACCCCCAGGAGACGTGTGCAGAACACTTTTCCAAATGGATAGCTGTCCTCAGAACTTAAGCTCTTGAACACAAGTTAGGAACAAAGGCTTGTTCCCCCTCCTCCTCCACCAACCCAACTCAAATATCTTTACCACTTATTAGACAAAGCGATCCAATACTTCCTGGAGAGTGCCCTTCCAGATGAAGGAGGATCATTCCTCAAGGGCTCTACTCTGGACACTTCATTGTTAAGATGGAAAGCATTAGTTTTAATGTACTCTGATTTGTCCTAAGGAAATATCCCAAAATTTTCGGAAAGAATGTGTCTGAACATGAAAAAAATTGAAAGAGGTGAAGCACAAGAGGTATCATCAGCAATTGATGGAACAAGACTGGCCCATTAGGATCGCTGGGAGTGGTGATGGCAACAGGGTTACTCATAAAAGAAGAAAACAACAAGAAACATGCATTTTCATTGTGGACTATCAGCCAGCTGAGCGTGGCTAAGAGAACTGTTCAGGAATGCTCGCAGGTAATGGCTAAGGAATTTTTTTGGAGGCGAGTGTAAAAAGAAAGTGTTGAGATTCCAGTGGTTTCACTTGAGGGAGTTCAGAGACAAACACTCATATCCTTCCTACCCTGGTTATTATTCTCTTAGGCCATGAAAGCTAGAGAGTGTTTTTTTTTTTTTACAGTATCAGTAACATACAGGTGCTTCCTTCCTGATTGTTAAAAGACACAGACTTGCAATTTGAAGTCAGCTATCCCCACAAATGGTACTTGTACCCCACACTACACTGAAACAGATCTCAGTACCCTGTGGCACCAAACAGGTTATTCATAAAGTACATTTAGTCATCTCATATTGCAGGTGGGAATATGGGAAGGTTACAACACTGAATTACTAGAAAAATACTTAAAATCTTAACTAGATGGGACTGTTTTCTAAAACTCACTATTTGCAGTACCAGCGATGAGTTCCTTCTATGCTCGGCCTCCTTAACTTTTGTCTTTTCCCTCCTGGACTCTCCCTCCTCCTCCTCCTCCAACCCAACTCAGATAGCTTTACCACCATGCAATTCAATGCCTCTAATTCTGCATACCATCATCACTATCCTCATCCTTCTGGCCATGACCATAGCAAACATTCTGTACTTAAATGTCTAATACTCCAAGAATGGACTCATTTCATCCTTGTGAAGGTCCAATGGATTAGGATTTACTATCATCATATGCATTTTTATACTTGAGGAAATTAATGCACCGAGGGGAGATAACCTGACAAGATTACATAGATGGTATGGTTGGATATAGAGCAGGGCTATCAGATGTGGGCAGCTGAAACTAGTCTGTGTTTTCAGCCATGGACACTGTTTCTCATACTGTATACCCCATACTGCTCAGTGAACAAAGGCCCGCTGGTCAACAGTATACACCTGCCCCTAGGAAACAAAAGATTTAAAATTCATTTTTATGCTACACATATTAAATAAAATAGAACACAGAGCAACTGAAACTGCCAGAGGGAGGGACCCTTCAGTCAAGTCTACATAGGAAGTAAGCTGAGCTTTAAGAGATGCATAGAAGTTCAAGTAAAATATGGCATAGCTATAAGGCCATGTGGAAATGTGTGGTTTATGTTGGAACTGGCTGGATGTGATTGGAGGAGGCATTATTTGAGGAAGGTGCAAAAGATGCAGCTAGGAGAAAGACAAAGATTTGATGCAAGGTAACAAATTGGCTTGGAATGATGATATTAAACATGTGGTTAATTTTAGGTTGTAGGAATTCAGAGAAATAATATAATCAAATTCATATTTTGGAAAATTCTCTGAGTGCTTAGTGGGGGACAAATTGTAGGGAATCAAGAAGTGTGTGCATATGAGGATTAGGACTGATGCAAAAATACTAGATAGGCTACAATGCCTGTTAAAACTACAGCCCTAAATTCATTCTCAGTTCCAAATTCTCCCAAATATCTGCTTTTCCTTTGGTAAAGGGAGGTGACTGCAACAACCGTTTTTGTTAGACTTTTTTTTTTTTTCCCAATCTACTTTTCCCTCATATTCTGGAAGTGAGCTCATCAGAAAGCACTCAAAACCAACTTACTATCTTGTCTCAAATCTACTTTCCTCTGCTTCAAATTTCTAGACCTAGTTTCATTCATTCCTCAATTCAACAGATGCTTACTGGGTATCTACTACCCAGTAGGCATATACATTTATTCCTTCCAAATTGTCTTCTGCCTTAAGGTGGATTGTTGCCTTTGGGGGAGGGCTGACCGGTTGAGACCTTGAGACGATTTTGCAACACAAGGTAGAGGGTGAATGGCCCAATGAAAGGAACCCTCATATGAAAAGGCCACATCTCCAGCCAGAACATGGTTGGAAGGATTTTTCACTTCTCTCTGCCAATGCCTTTGGTCTTTAGTAGATTGACAAACATTTGAGAAGACTCCAAGGGGTTGGGGAGAATCACCTTTGCCACAGAGAAGCTACTGGAAGATTGGCAAAGAGGTCACTTGCAGGCAATTCTAAACTTAAATGAAGTAATCTGTATCCTGTAAACCACATAATATTTCTGTGATGAAAATTTCCCTGTGTTATCTTCAAGTCTTTTTAAAAGTCTTGCTCCAAAGTTCCAGCAGTCTCCATTAAGACTATAAAGTGTCTTATTTCCATACTTAGGCCCAGTAATTGAAGAAGAGGAATGTCCCCTTAAGGCCAGTAGGATGAAGATAGAATTACTTTTTAAGCAGCGAATCTTACCAAATAAAAATCAAGGGCAAGAAATTTCCAGTTTTAGCTCTGCTGTATAAAGAGCTTAGAGACTGTGTTTCCCATACCAATAACAAGAAAATACTGGGCTGATAATCACTTTTCTTGGACCCAGAGAACTGAGGACTCAGGGCCAACTGCCACTCAGTAATGTGGAAACACAGACAAAAATAAAGGGCCTTGGCCAAGATCTACTTACTTGGAACAGCAACCACTAGCATAACTGGTAGGAATACCTAAATGATAACTGACAAGTTTCTGGAGGCTGAGTGTAGACTAGCATGACAGAGAGAAACTCTGGAGGGTTGCATTCTTATGAGAGGGCCAATAATCAGCAATAACCAGTGACTTTATCTACAAAAGCTCCATTTGGCTGTCCTGGGGAAGATCTAAGCAAGATCCCCTTGTGACTTAGGAAGAGAAAAAGAATAATCATTGTGAAATAAGGAGCATTTGCCATAGCAGCAGCCTTCTTTTCATGGGGAAAGGCTTTATCAGAGTTTTAGCCCAACTGTGGGAAAGACATCCCTCCCATTCTTCCTCTACACCCAATCCTTCTGGTCTTAACTTGGCGGGGGGAGGGGGGGGCGCTACCCTACAGTAGAAACTCTGCAAAGATCAAGCCAGGAGACAAAAGCCCACTTAAAGGCTGAGATTGAACTATAACATAGGAAGTGCCCCCTCCCATGCACCATGGCACTATACCAACAGGGTTTTAGTATAATAACAGTGGGTTATAGCTAAACAAACAGCAGGATGCATACTCTCTGAGAAGGAGAACTTACGAAAGCCAAACTCAAAAAGAAATTAAGACCAACAACAAATAAAAACAAAGTTACTAGAGGAATTTGAAGCCCTTGACACTCACTGCATTAGCCATTATTAAACACAGCCTAATACCTAGACACATGAACATAAATCCTAACAGTAAAAGCCTATTTACTTCAGTTCTCATTATCCAATAAAATATGTCTAGCTTTCAACAACAACTAATAACAAGGCATAGGAAACAGCAAAAGACCCCACCATTTGAAGAAACACAGCAAGCATGAGAACCAGACTTGCATATGGCACAGATATTAAAAGCAGAAGATGTGGAATTTAAAATAACTACAATCAATATGTTAAGAGCTCCAGTGGACACAGAAGACAAACATGAAAGAATAGGTAGGTAAACAGAGTTGGAAACTCTAAGGAAGAATAAATATTAATGCTATAAATCAAAAAACACAGAAATGGAGCAGCTTTTGCTGGGTTCATCAGTGAAGTGGACAAACTGAGCTTGAAGACAGGTCAATGTAACCTTCTCAAACTGAAATGGAAAAAAGAAAAAAACTAAAATTATAAAAGTCTAATAAATGTGGGACAATTTCAGAAGATGTAACATATGCATAATTGAAATATAAGACAAAGAATGAAGCAGAAAAAAATATTTGTGTTAATAATGGTTTCAAATTCCCCCAAATTAATGACAGAAACAAAACCACAGATACAGGTAGTTCGGGTACAACAAGCTCAAATACAGGAATACATAAATTGCAGGTTAATCAAGCTGATGAACATTAAAAACAAAACAACAACCAAAAAATTAGGAGACTTCCCATTCCCAGTTAAGCATGTAAGAAAAACTTGGCAGTTGCCACTCTATACTAGTAAGTAAAAAGTTGAAAAAACTGAAAAATCAATAGGTGTCCTTGTATTCTTAAAGAGAAGTGAAACCACAGGGTAAACCACTGCCCCCCAAATTGGGGAAACCAACAGTAAATACAAAGAATCAAAACTTACTGTACCAGAGCCCCATGAAAGAAACCCGGGCAGGAACCAGTGCTAAGGTAGGAAAACCTGAACTGTAATGAATCGCTAGAGGCTCAGTGTGGACAAATCTGAGAGTTGTAACTCCAGGGAGATCCAGTCATAAAGCAGCCTCCATACTGTTGTGAATTTTATCCCCGGGAATTCTATCAGGTACTCATGATGAATTGTAGAGAAAAATCCCCTCGTGCTTCCAGTAGGAAGAGGGGAAAATAAAACATTTTGAAATACACCAGAGCATTTTGTTCTTCTTGAATCTGCCCACAGGAGAAATTATTTCACCCACGCCTAGCCTGATGGGGTTTTATCAGAGCCTCAACAACCTGGGGGACAGTAAATACCCAACTCCAGCCAGCCCTAACCCTTCCACATGGAGGAAGGAAAATAGCAAGCTCCAGCCATCCTGTCCCACTGAAGGGGGCAGAAATCTGAGAAGCACATATGAAGTTCACAATCCAGAGACAGAGGCTCCCTTGAAGACTGAGAGCTGAATATAGAATTATAGAACACGCCCCTCCCCCCCCACACCTCACCATCTATTACTAAAGGTCTATTTATAGCAGTTCATTTTACCCAGATCCAGCTATCAAAAAGACTTACAAGGCATACCAAAAAGCCAAAAGACACAATCTGGAGAGACAGCGCCATAGAATCAGACATGGTAGAGATGTTAGTGTTACCGGACTGGGAATTTCTTTTTAAAAACTATGACTGGTATACTAAGGCCTGTAACGGATTAAAAAAAAAAAAAAAAAAAAGACGCTATGCAAGACCATATGAGCAATGTGAACAAAGATGGAAGCTCAAAAAATAATAATTGCTAGAGATAAAAAAACACACTGTAAACTGAAATGAATAAATGCCTTTGATGGGCTTATTAGTAGACCAGATACACATGGCTGAGTAAAGAATCTCCAAGCTTGAGGATATCTTAGTAGAATCTTCAAAAACCAAAAATCAAGGAGAAAACTGAAAACAGAATATCCAAGGATTGTGGAACAATTACACAAGTTGTAGCAACAACAATAGAAATACCAGAGAAGAAGAAAGAGAAAGGAACAGAAGAAATCTTTGAAATGAGAATGCTCAACTGACAATTTCTCCAAATTAATGTCAGGCACCAAACCACAGACCCAAGAAGCTCAGAGACCAAGCAGGACAGAGGCCAAAACAATTAAACCTGGGCATATATCTTCAAGCTAAGAAAAACAAATAGTTTTTTTTTAAATGCTGAAAGAAATCAGAGGGAAGAAAACATTTATAGAGGAGCAGAGAATTATATTCAACTTCTCAGAAACCATGCAAGGCAAAGAGAATAGACTGAAATAGTTTAAGTGTTAAGAGAAAAAAAGCCACCAACCTATAATTCTACCTAGTAATGCCTCAAAAGTGAAGGAGAAATAAAAACTTTCTTGGAAGCATAAAAATTAAGGGAATTTGTTGACAGCAGACATTCCTTGCAAGAATTGTTAAAAAAAATAGTCTTTAGAGAAAAGGAAAATGACATAGGTAAGAAACTCAGATCTACATAAAAAGAGCATCAGAGAAAGAATGAAAAAAATTAAAAGCTTTCATTATTTCTATTTTTTAATCGATCTGAAACGGGTTTGTTCAAAATTTAACAGCAACAATATATCCAATGATGTATGCTTACACATAAGTGCATTGAATGACAGCAATGATACAAAGGATAAGAGGGAAAAATTAGGATTATTTTGTTATTACTAGGTACTTGAATTATCTGTGAAGTGGTATAGTTTTATATGAAAGGACACTTGAATTAGTTGTAAATCTATTACAAATTATACAGAAAACACTCAAAAAATTAAAAGAAACAAGTATAACTGATATGCTAAGAAAGGAGAGAAAATAGAATCATAAAATGCTCAATTGGAACAACAAAATGCAGCGGGAAAAGTGGAAGACTAAACAGTAGCTAATATCATAGATATTAATCCAACTATATCAAGAATCCACTGTGAATGTCAGTGGCACAAATGTACCAATTAAAACACGTATTATTAGAGTGGACAAAAAGACAAAATTGAAGTGTTTGCTGTCTACAAGAAACCCACTTAAAAAATAAGGACACCTATAGATGAAAAGTAAAGAGATGAAAAAATAAATATCATGCCAACAGTAATCAAAAGAAAACAGGAGTAGCTATATTAATTGCAGGCAGAGAAGATTCAGAGGAAGGAAAGTTATCAGGAATATAGAGGAGCATTAATGATAAAGGGCTCAAGTCTCTAAAATGGCAGAATAATCGTTAATGTGTATGTGCCTAACAACAGAGCGTCAAACTACATGGAGCAAAAACTGATAGAACCACAAAGAGAAATGGATGAATCCGCTATTATAGTCAGAGGCCTCAAAAACACTCTATCACAAAAGGATAGATTCTATAGGCAGAAAATCGGTAAGGACATAGTTGAACTCTACAGCACCATTAGTCAACTGGATTGACATAATTGACGTTTATAAACTATTTCATCCAACGATACCAGAATACACATTCTTCTAGTTCACATGAAACATTCACCAAAATAGACAACATTCTGAACCATTAAACACTCCTTAACAATCGTTTAAAAAGTGAAGTTAGGGGCTCCTGGGTGGCTCAGTGAGTTAAGCGTCTGACTCTTGGTTTTGGTTCAGATCATGGTCTCATGGTTGGTGGGTTCGAGCGCCACGTTGGACTCTGCACTCACAGTGTGGAGCCTGCTTGGCATTCTCTCTCTCCCTTTTTCTACCCCTCCCCTACTTGCTCTCCCTTAAAATAAATAAATATTTTTTTTTAATTTTTTTTAACGTTTATTTATTTTTGAGACAGGGAGAGACAGAGCATGAACAGGGGAGGGTCAGAGAGAGGGAGACACAGAATATGAAGCAGGCTCCAGGCTCCGAGCTGTCAGCACAGAGCCCGACACGGGGCTAGAACTCACGGACCGCAAGATCATGACCTGAGCCAAAGTCGGCCACCCAACCGACTGAGCCACCAGGTGCCCCTAAATTTTTTAAAAATTAAAAAAAAACCAACCCTGAAGTTATACAACATATGCTCTCAGACCAAAAAGGAATCAATAACAGAAAGATAGCTAGAAAATACACAAATGGAGATTAAACAGTTCTAAATAATGTACAGGTCAAATTAAAAAATTACATACTTTGAATTAAATGAAAATTCAAATTTATCAAAATTTGTGGGATACGATGAAGGCAGCCTTTAGAATGAAATTTATAGCATTAATGTATATGTTTAAAAAGTTCTAAAATCAACAAAACATTCAATTTTAGGAAACTAGAAAAAGGATAAATTAAATCCAAAGTGGGTAGAAATAACAAAAATTAGAGGAGAAATAAATGAAATTGAAATAGTAAATCAACAGAGAACAAAACCAAAAGATGATTCTTTGAAAGATCATTAAGATTTATAAGCCTCTAGCCAAGGTAATTAAGAAAAAAAAGAGAAGATGCAAATTACTAATATCACAAATGAGGAAATATCACTATATATCCCAAGGATAACAAAAGGATAAGAAAGAAATAGTATTAACAACTTTATGCCCACAGATTTGATAACCTCAATGAATTGGATCAATTCCTTGAAAGACACAATCTGCCAACACTCCTACAAGAACATATAGATGATTGGACAAAGTCTTTAACTATAAATGAGTTCATAATTAATAACCTTCCATAACAGAAAGCACAGGTCGATACGAGTTCACTGGTAAATCCTACCAAACATTTAAGGAAGACATCATACCAATTCTCTACAATCTCTTTTAGAAGATAGAAGTACAGGGAATTCTTTTAATGAGGTCAGAATTTTCCTAATACCAAAACCAGACAATGATATTACAATAAAACTACAGACCACTATTTCTGATGGGTATAAGTGCAAAAATATTCAGTAATAGCAAGTAACAAATCAAGTCCCACAACGTTTAAAAAAGGTATATAACACTACTCAGTGGGATGTAGTCCAGGTATGCAAGGCTGGTTCAACATTTGAAAAATTAATATAACCCATCACATCAACAGGTTAAAGAAAACTTACATGGTCATATGAATAAAAAATTACATGATCAGAGTTGAACTCTACAGCACCATTAGTCAACTGGATTGACATAATTGATATTTATAAACTATTTCATCCAACAATACCAGAATACACATTCTTCTAGTTCACATGAAACATTCACCAAAATAGACCACATTCCAAACCATAAAACACTCCTTAACAATTATTTAGGAGAAACATTCAGCTCCCACTCATGAAAAACTCTCAGTAAACTAAGAATAGAGGGGTACTGCCTCAACTTGATAAAGACTATCTACAAAAACCCTCCAACTGGGTGTCCCTGTGGCTCAGTCAGGTAAGTGTTAGACTTTTGATTTTGGCTCAAGTCATGATCTCATAGTTCATGAGATTGATCCCTGCATCAATGCTGTCAGGACAGAGCCTGCTTGGGATTCTCTCTCTCCCTCTCTGTCTGCCGCCCCTAACTCACTTTTGCTTTCTATCTCGCTCTCTCTCAAAATTAAATCAACAAACAACAGCAACAACAACAAAAACCCTCCAACTAACATCATACCTAATGGTAAGAAACCTGAAGCTTTCCCATAAGATCAGGTACAAGGCATGGATGTTCTCTATCACCACTCGTTTTCAATATCATACTGGAAATCTTTGTTAATGTGATAAAATGAAAGAAGAAAATAAACTGTATACAAATTGGGATGAAAACATAAAATTGTCTTTGTTTGCAGATGACATAATCATCTATATAGAAAATTTAAAAGAATCAATGAAAATACTCCTGGAACTAATAAGTAATCATAGCCATGTTTCAGAACACTAGTCAAAATTGACAAAAGTCAATTGCTTGCCCATATTCTAGCAGTCAACAAGTGGAATCTGAAAATAGAAGCAATACTATTTATATTGGAATCGCTGAAACTGAAATACATAGGCATGAATCTAACAAAATATGCTCAAGTTCTACATGAGGAAACCTATAAAATTCTGATGAAAGAAATCAAAGAATTCAATAAATAGAAGGATATTTCATGTTCATGGAAAAGACTCAAGTTCTTCCCACCTTAAGCTCAATCAAAATCCCAGCAAGTTACTGTGCAGACTAAAACAAACTGATTCTAAAGTTATTTTAGAAAGGCAAAAGACCCAAAATAGCCAACAGAATATTGAAGAACAGTGTTGAAAGAGTAACAATATCTGACTTTGAGACTTATTTCAAGGGGACAGTAAATATTCAACAGTGTTTCTTTGGCAAAGAATAAACAAATCAGTGGAATAGAATAGAATCCAGAGACAGACCCCTATAAATATAGGCAGTTGATCTTTGACAAAAAAAGCAAAGGGAATGCAATGGCAGAAGATAGTCTTTTCAAAAAGTAGTTCTGGAACAACTGGACATCCACATGTAAAAAGGAATGAATCTAGACACAGATCTTATAGCTTTCACAAACATTAATTTAAAATGGATGAAAGATGGACTGTCTGGCTGGCTGAGTTGGTAAAGCATGTAACTATTGATCTTCAGGTAGTAAGTTCAAGCTCCACATTGGGCGTGGACCCTACTTTAACTAACTGATTAAAAATTTAAATTAATTAAATTAAATTTAAATTAAATTAAATTAAAATTAAATTAAATTAATTAAATTTTAATTTTCATTAAATTTAATTTTTAATTAAATTTAATTTTTAAATTTAATTTAATTTTTACATTAATGAAAACTAAAATTTAATTAATTAAAAATTCAATAAAAGTAAAATGGATCACAGACTTAAATGTAAAATGCATAACTATAAAATCCCTAGAAGGAAAAAAAATCTAGATGACCTTGGGTATGATGATGACATCTTAGATACAAAACAAAAGACACAATACATGAAAGCAATAAGTGATTATTTGGACTTCATTAAAAATTAAGAACACTGGTTCTGTGAAAGGAATTATCAAGAGACTGAAAAGTCAAATTAAAAACTGGGAGGGGTGCCTGGGTGGCTCAGTCGGTTAAGCTTCCGACTTCAGCTCAGGTCATGATCTCTCGGTCCGTGAGTTCAAGCCCCGCGTCGGTCTCTGGGCTGATGGCTCAGAGCCTGGAGCCTGCTTCCGATTCTGTGTCTCCTTCTCTCTGCCCCTCCCCCGTTCATGCTCTGTCTCTCTCTGTCTCAAAAATAAATAAACTTAAAAAAAAAAAAAAACTGGGAGAAAATATTTGCAAAATGACATATCTGAAAGAACTGCTCCAAAATATACAAAGAACTATTAAAACTCAACAAGAAAACAGACAACTTGTTTTAAAAAAAAATAGGCCAAAGAGCTTAAGAAACACTCCAAAGAAAATGTACAGATAGAAAATAAGCGCATGAAAAGATGTTCTGTATTACGTCATCAGGAAAATGCAAATTAAAACAATAATCCAATACCACTATGCACATATCAGAATGGCTGAAATCTGAAACACTGCCAAGACCAAATGCTAGTGAGACTGGTGTAATAGTAACTCTCATTCATTGCTGGTGGAAATGCAAAGTGGTATAGTCACTATGGAAGGCTGTTTGCATTTCTTACAAAAATAAACATACCCTTACAATGAAATGCAGCATTCATGCTCATTGGTATTCACCCAAGGAAGGTGAAAACTTATGTTCACCCAAAAATCTGCTTACAGGTATTTATAGCAGCTCTGTCGATAATTGCCAACTTGGTAGCAACCAAGATGTTCTTTAGTAGGTGAGTAGATAAATGAACTGCAGTACATCCAGACAATAGAATATTATTCAATGCTTAAAGGAAATGAGGCTTCAAGCCATGAAAATCCATGAAGGAAACATAAATACATATTACTAAGTGAAAGAAGCAATCTGAAGGCAACTTACTGTATGATTTCACTCATATGACACTCTGGATAAGGCAAAACTATGAAGATAGTAAAAGAATCAATGGTTGCCAGGGATTAGATAGAAGAGAGTGATGCATGTGTCAAACACAGGATTTTTAGGGATATGTGGCAGGAAAACTACTCTCTATGACTCTATAATGGTAGATATAGGTCATTATAAATTTGTCCAAACCCATAGAATATACAACACCAAATATGAACTCAAATGTAGACTATGGACTCTGAGTGATAATGACGTCAATGCAGATTCATCACTTATAACATAAGCACCACCACAGGCAGGAAGTTGATATGGGAGAGACTATGCATGTGTACAGACAAGGGATAAATGGGGAATACCTAGCTTCTACTCAATTTTGCCATGATCTTGAAGCTCCTGTAAAAAGTAAACTCTTAAACAAACAAAAAGCTATAGGTAGGCATAACATATTCAAAAGGAAGAAATCAAAAGACAAATTCTTGAAATAAACAAGGGGACTTTTGAAGCCTCTTATGGAATAACATGAGTAAGAGTTAAAGCAGAACAGAGAACCCAGAAATGGACCCACAAATATATGGCCAACTAATCTTCGACAAAGTGGGAAAGAGTATCCAGTGAAAAAAGACAGTCTTTTCAGCAAATGGTGCTGGGAAAACTGGACAGTGACCCATAGAAGAATGAAACTGAACCACCTTCTTACACCATACACAAAAAATAAACTCAAAATTGATGAAAAAAAAAGAAAACTAAATGTGAGACAGGAAACCATCAAAATCCTACAAGAGAAAACAGGCAGCAACCTCTTTGACCTCAGCTGCAGCAACTTCTTACTAAACATATCTGGAGGCAAGTGAAAGAAAGCAAAAGTGAAATATTGGGACCTCATCAAAATAAGAAGCTTCTGCACAGTGAAGGAAGCAATCAACAAAACTAAAAGGCAACTGAAGGAATGGGAGAAGATATTTGCAAATAACATAGCTGATAAAGGGTTAATATCCAAAATCTATAAGGAACTTATCAAACTCAACACCCAAAAAAACAAATAATCCAGTGAAGACATAGACAGAAGACATGAATGGACACTTTTCCAAAGAAGACATCCAGATGGCTAACAGACACATGAAAAGATGCTCAAAATCACTTATCATCAGGGAAATACAAATTAAAACCACAAAAAGATACCATCTCACACCTGTCAGAAACTCATGAAGCAGATGTTGGCAAGGATGCAGAGAAAGGGGGACACTTTTGCACTGCTAGTGGGAATGCAAACTGGTGCAGCCACTTTGGAAAACACTATGGAGGTTCCTCAAAAAATTAAAAATAGAACTACCCTGTGACCCAGCAAATGCACTACTAGATATTTATCCAAAGAATACAAAAATGCTGATTCAAGGGGGACATGCACCTCAATGTTTATAGCAGCACTATCAACAACAGCAAAATTATGGAAAGAGCCCAAACGTCCATCAACTGATGAATAGATTAAGAAGATGTGGTATATACATACAATGGAATATTACTCAATGATCAAAAAGAATGAAATCTTGCCATTTACAGCAACATGGGTGGAAGAATCAATGATGGGTGATGGGTGCAACTAGAGTGTATTATGCTAAGTGAAATGAGTCAGTCAGAAAAATACAAATATCCTATGATTTCACACATATTTGGAATTTAAGAAACACAACAGATGAACATAAGGGAAGAGAAGGAAAAATAAGATAAATACACAGAGGAAGGCAAACCATAAGAGACTCGTCAATACAGAGAACCGAGGGTTGCTGGAGGGGTGTTGGGTCGGGGGATGGACTAAATGGGCAATGGGCATTAAGGAGGGCAGTTGTCGGGCTGAGTACTGGATGTTATATATAAGTGATAAGTCACTGGATTCTACTCCTTAAACCAATGTTACACTGTATGTTAACCAACTTGAATTTAAATAAATACATTTTAAAAAAAGAGTTAAAGCAGTCAGTAGCCATGCAAACAAGTTAACAGATAAGATATTTATAGTTTTGAAAGATATCAAGCCCAACCTATAATTCTGTCGAGCAAAAGTTTTCTTCAACAATGAAGGAAAAATAAAAACTATCTGAGGAAAAAAATAATAAAACAAAACCTGAGGGAAGTCATCTCCAGCTGACCTGCCTTTAAGAAATGTTAAAGTAAGTTCTTTAGGAGAAAAATTAAAGATCAGAAATATTGGATCTAGATAGAGCAATAAAGAGTACTGGAGAAAGTATATATGAATGTAAGATAATTTCTTCTCTAAATGACAACCATTTATTTCAAATACTAACAGTAGTAATGTATCAGGCCATCGCCACAGATGGGATAAGTGAAATGAATGACAAGGTCATAAGGTCTGGAAGGTGGAATTAAGAATACTCTGTTATATGGTATCTGTGTTACAGGAAAAATGATATAGTGTTATTTATGGCATGCCTTTGGACACTAAATCACAGTATCCCAAATTCATCTTATATAAATTTTTCTTATGGTTTTGTTTTCTTTCTCCACTTTTTTTTTTACCATGTTATATTCTGTGGATATTTCTTTTTTTTTTTTTTAATTTTTTTTTAACGTTTTTATTTATTTTTGAGACAGAGAGAGACAGAGCATGAACGGGGGAGGGGCAGAGAGAGAGGGAGACACAGAATCAGAAGCAGGCTCCAGGCTCTGAGCCATCAGCCCAGAGCCCGACGCGGGGCTCGAACTCACGGACCGCGAGATCGTGACCTGAGCTGAAGTCGGACGCTCAACCAACTGAGCCACCCAGGCGCCCCTCTGTGGATATTTCTAAGGTAACTCGAAACCATTCAAAATAATATGAGTAAATGAATCAGAATTGTTCTAAAGATACTCCTGAGGAACAGAACAAAGTTAGAGCTATCACTTAGAGTGAACCTAATGGCATTGATCCTTTCAGTCACTGATGAAGTTATTTTTAGTTGCATCATCATCTTTGAGCCACACTAAGGGAGCAATAATGCCACTATGGTTTTGTCATCCTTTGATATAGTTTTCTTATGTCACACAGTCATTATAGTACTTGTCACTCTGGGAAGAATTAATTGCCAGCAAAATAAAAAGTATTATAATTGTGATGTGGTTTATTGTCATTATTTCACAGAAACAATTCTAGAGTTGGAATCTATTTCAAAGGATCAGTTGTTCTAGTCCTTACTATCAGCTGATGATTATTTATAAAGCTCCCAATTACAAAAACCCTGCAGGTTCTCTTAGGGCTTTTGAAGGATCTTTACACTTTTTTCATCCAAGAAACTCAGACTGAATATTGAATGCCTTAATTTACATACACATATGAACTGTCCTTACCTGCAGTCAACACTTTAGTGTTTCTCAAAAACATTTAATACCATAATCAGTAAACATCGTCTGTTTCTGGGAAATGGCCATTAGAACTCTTAGTTGAGGAAAAAGAGGAAAAAAAAAACTAACCACATTTTAAAGAGAACTATAAAAATTGAAGTCAGATTACCCTTGGCCACCTGGGTTTACTAAGAGGCTGCCTCAAAATATTCTGATACCACCGTATGAGTATGCCAGGTCTCCCTCAACTGCCCCTAGGCTCTATGAGGAGAAAACTCAGGCTTATATCAAAAGGGACAATCATTGGCCCATGGGGAAGTATGGTGCTGTCTGCATTCCCTACACATGTCCTTTGTCACAAACTGTGAGAAAAGCTGTCTGAAAAATTCATTTGCAAAGACTGAGGATGCTTCAGTTCACATCTGGGTGGCCCCTCAAAAACTATTTTTACAGAAAGCAAAAAAAGGGGTGCCTGGGTGGGTCAGTCAGTTAAGCACCTGATTTCGGTTCAGGTCATGATCTTGTGGTTTGTGAGTTGGAGCCCCACGTCAGGCTCTGTGCTGACAGATTAGAACCTGGAGTCTGTTGCAGATTCTGTGTCTCCCTCCCTGGCCCACACTCTGTCTGTCTCTCTTGGAAACAAATGAACATTAAAAAAATTTTTTTTAAGTAAAGAAAAAAAAAAAGAATTCTTGCAAGAAAGACAGAAGAAAATTTCATTCCTTATTTGGACTTAGGTGTAAGAAACTGCCAATTATATCATCTCAAATTGATGGGGACTCTTGAGTTGCCCCTGTGTGCTCATCCTGGCTTGCCTAGAGAATAGAACCCATTCATTTTTGTATTCCCTCTCCTCCCTCAAAATATGAAAATTAGAAAACAAACATGAAGTACAAAATCATTTACTTGTAACATGTATTTTACAGATGACTTGAGGAGATAAGAGGGCAAACTGTTCATTTCAAGGAAGGGCAATATAATAAATGTGTTTCCCCATTTATGAAATCCTTGGATTTCATTTCACAGATCATATTGTGGGACCACTGTTCTATGGAGTACATGTTGGAAAATGTTGCACTAGACATTAAAATTAGCAGCAAGAATGTTCAACCACTTCTCATTATTACTATTTAATATTCTTTTACATTTTAATCAATGAAATAAAACCAATGAAACAAATTTAAAAAGCATAAACCTCACTGGTAAAGGAAAATATTTAGTAAATGTAGATTTAACCTTCATATTACCTTTAAAAGTGATAAAAGACAAGTGTAGTGAAAATACAATTAAAATAATTACTAAATATATAAAAGATAAAAAGATGTAAAATGTGACATCAAACCAAAACATGATAGGAGAGTTTCAGAATGTGCTCAAACTTATTTTGTTATCAACTTAAAAGAGTTAAAAATATAAGTTGCTATATGTAAGCCTCCTGGTAACGATAAAGCAAAAACCTATAGTAGATACACAAATAAAAAGCAATCTAAGGATAACACTAAAGGAAGTCATTAACCACAAAGGAAGAGAACAGAAGAAAAAGAGAGGAACTACAAACCATCCAGAAAACAATTAATAAAATGGAAGTGCATACCCTCAACAATTAAATGTAAATGGACTAAATTTTACCATTTAAAAAAAAAAAAAAAAAAGAGTGGCTGAATGGATTAAGAAAACAAAGCCCATCTAGTTACCACCTATAAGAGACTTCAGATATAAGGACATACAAACTGAAAGTAAAAGGATGGAAAAAGATATAAATGCAGGTGAAAATCAAAAGAAAGCTTTTATCAAACAAAGTAAACTCCTATCAGACAAAGTAGACTTTAAAACAAAGACTGCAATAAGAGACAAAGAAGGTCATTGCATAATGGTAAAGTAGTCAATCTATCAAGAGGATATAAGACATGTAAATATTTATGCACCCAATATAGAAGCACCTAAAGTAAATATTAAAGGAAGACTAAAGGAAAAAAATAGACCTCAATACAATAATAGTACTGTAGTAATACTACAATAATAGTAACAATACAATAATAGTAACAAATTGATAGATCATCCAGACAGAAAAATCAATAAATACTGGCCTTTAACAACACTTTAGCCCAGATGGACTTAACAAACATATACAGAACATTCCATCTGAAAGAAACAAAACAAGAGCACACGAAGCATTCTCCAAGATAGAGCATATATTAGACTACAACTTTCAATAAATTCAAAAAGACTGAAGTCATATTAAGCATTTTTTTCCAACCACAAGGATAGTAAACCAGCAACAAATTATAAGAAGAAAATGAAAATTCACAAATATGTGGAGATTAAATAACATACTACTGAAAAATAATGGATCAAGGATCAAAAGAGATTTTAAAAATACCTTGAGACAAATAAAATTGGAAATACAACATACCAAAACTTATGGGATTCAGTAGAAGTAGTTCTAAGAGGATTGGTCATAGTGATAAATGTCTACATCAAGAAAGAGGTAAAAGAAACATTTATCATACAAATATATGTCAAAGAAAACCTGGGGTAGCAACACTTATTTGGGATGAAATAGACTTTAAAACAAAGACTGTAACAAGAGACACAGAAGGACACTGCATAATAAAGGGGGCAATCCAACAAGATAATATGACAATTGTAAATATTTGTGCACCCAACATGAGAACACCCAAATACATGAACCAGTTAATAATAAACACAAAGGAAATAACTGATAGTAATACAATGATAGTAGAGTAATTTAATATTCCACTTACACTGATAGATCATCCCAACAGAAGATCAATAAGGAAACCGTGGCTTTGAACAACACATTGGACCAGATGGATCTGACATATATTCAGAACATTCCATCCTAAAACATCAGAATACACATTCTTTTCAAGAGCACATGGAATATTCTCCAGAGTAGATCACATATTAGGCCACAAAACAAGTCTTAAAAAATTAAAAAAAAAAATTGAATACCATGCATCTTTTCTGACCACAACACTGAAACTAGAAATCAACGCCAAGAAAAAATCTGGGAAGAGCACAAACACATAGAGGTTAAATAACATGCTACCAAACAATGAATGGGGCAACAAATAGATGAAAGAAGAAATTTAAAATTACATGGAAAATGAAAATCAAAACACAAACTTCCAAAACCTTTCAAATGCAGCAAAAGTGATTCTAAGAGGGAAATTTAGAGCAACATAGGTCTACCTCAAGAAGCCAAAAAAATCTCAAATGAACAATCTAATCACACACCTAAAGGAGCTAGAATAAGAACAAACAAAACCCAAAGCCAGCAAAAGAAAGGAAATAATAAATATTAGAGCAGAAATAAAGGATATAGAAATTTTTTAAAAAGAACAGATTAATGAAACCAGGAGCTGGTTCTTTGAAAAGATCAACAAAATTGAAGAACATCTAGCAAGAGGAGAGAGAGAGAGAGACAGAGAGAGACAGAGAGAGACAGAGAGAGACAGAGAGAGACAGAGAGAGACAGAGAGAGACAGAGAGAGACAGAGAGAGACAGAGACAGAGAGAAATAATAAAATCACTAATGAAAGATAAGAAATAACCACAGAAATACAACCAATTTTAACAGAATATTATGAAAACCTATATGCCAAAAAATTGGGCAACATAGAATAAACGGATAAATTCCTAGAAACATAATCTACCAAAATTAAAACAGGAAGAAATAGAAAACTTGATGGGGCGCCTGGGTGGCTCAGTTGGTTGAGCGTCCGGCTTCGGCTCAGGTCATGATCTCACAGTCTGTGAGTTCGAGCCCCATGTCGGGCTCTGTGCTGACAGCACGGAGCACGGAGCCTGGAGCCTGGAGCCTGGAGCCTGCTTCGGATTCTGTGTCTCCCTCTCTCTCTGCCCCTCCCCTGCTCATGCTCTGCCTCTCTGTCTCAAAAATAAATAAAAACAACATTAAAAAAAGAAAAAGAAAACTTGAAGAAACCAATTACCAAAAATGCAACTGAATCAGTAATCAAAAAACTCCCCAAAACCAAAATCCAGGACCAGACATCTTCACAAGCAAATTCTACCCAACACTTAAAGAAGGGTTAATACAGATGCTTAAACTATTCCAAAAAACAAAAGAAAACAAAACAAGAAAGAAGAATAAAAACAAAACAAAACAAACATACAAAAAACCTTCCAAATCCATTCCATGAGGCCAGGATCACCCAGATTCCAAAACCAGATAAAAAAGAGAGAACTATAGGCCAGTATCTCTCATGAACAGAGATGCAGAAATTCTCAACAAAATATTAGCAAACTGATTCCAATAATACATTTTAAAAATTCATCTACCACAATCAAGAGAGATTTATTCCTGGGATTCAAGGGTGGTTTAATATTTACAAAATAATCAACGTGGGACATCACATCAACAAGAGAAAGGATTAAAATCATACGAACACTTCCAGAGATGCAGAGAAAGCATTTTACAAAGTACAACATCCACTCATGATAAAAACCCTCTGCAAAGTAGGTTTAGAGGGAATATACCTCAACATAATAAAGGCCCTATATGAAAAACCCACTACCAACATCTTATTCAATGGTGAAAAACTGAGAGCTTTCCACCAAAGGCCAGGAACAAGACAATGATGTCCACTCTCACCAGTTTTATTCAACGTAGTACTGGGAAGTCCTAGCCACAGCAATTAGACAACATAAAGAAATAAAAGGCTCCATACTGGTAAGGAAGAAGTAAAACTATTTGCAGATGACATGATATTCTATACAGGCAATCCTAAAGATTCACCAAAAAAACTGCTAGAACTAATAAATGAAGTTACTAAAGTTGCATGATACAAAATCAATATACAGAAATCTGTTACACTCCTATACACTAATCATGGAGCAGCAGAAAGAGGAATTAAGAAAACAATCCCATTTACAATTCCACCAAAAACAATAAAATACTAGGAATAAACTTAACCGAGGAGGTCAAAGGCCTATACTCTGAAAATTATAAAAGACTGATGAAAGAAATTCAAAACAATGCAAATAAATGGAAAGACATTTCATGTTCATGGTTTAGAAGAACAGATATTGTTAGAATGTCTATGTTACCCAAAGCAATCTACAGATTTAATGTAATTCCTATGAAAATACCAATAGTATTTGTCACAGAACTAGAATAATCCTAATATTTGCACAGATCCAGAAAAGACCTCTAACAGCCAAAGCAGTCTTGAAAAAGAAAAAACAAAACAAAACAAAAAACAAAAAACAAAAAACTGGAGGTAACACAATTCCAGATTTCAAGTTATTTTGCAAAGCAGGAGTAATTAACACAGGATGGAATAAAATAGACACATGGATCAATGGATCAGAATACAAAACCCAGAAATAAACCTACAATTATATGGTCAATCAATCTTTGACAAAGGAGGAATGAATATACAACGGGAAAAAAGACAGTTTCTTCAACAAATACTATTGGGAAAACTGGATAGCCTCATGCAAAAGAATCAAACTGGAACACTTTCTTTCACTACATACAAAAATAAACCCAAAGTGGTTTAAAGACGTCAATGTGAGACCTGAAACCATAAAAATTACTGAAGAGAGTACAGGGAGTAATGTCTCTGTCATCAGCCACAGCAACATTTTTCCAGATATGTCTCCTGAGCCAAGGGAAATAGAAGTAAAAATAAAATATTAGGACTACATCAAAATAAAATGTCTCTGCACAGAAAATTAAACAATCAAGAAAATTAAACAATCAAGAAAATTAAACAATCAAGAAAATTAAACAATCAAGAAAATTAAAGGGCAACCTACTGAATGAGAGAATATATCTGCAAATGACATATCTGATACAGCATTAGTATCCAAAATATATGAAGAATTTCTACAAGGCAACACTAAAAACAAAATATCCAGTTGAAAATGGGCAGAAGACATGAACACACATTTCTCCAAAGAAGGCATCGAGATGGCCAACAGACACATGAAAAGATGCTCAATACCACTCATCATCAGGGAAATGCAAACCAAAACCACAATGAGATATCACTTCCCACCTGTCAGATGGCTAGAATCAAGAAGACAAGAAACAGCAACTGTTGGAGAGATATTAATGAAAGAAACTGAAGAAGGTATGAATAAATACATTTAAAAAATCATTGTAGGGGCGCCTGGGTGGCTCAGTTGGTTAAGCGTCCAACTTTGCCTCAGGTCATGATCTCACAGTCTGTGAGTTCCAGCCCTGTGTCGGGCTCTGCGCTGACAGTTCAGAGCCTGGAGCCTGCTTCAGATTCTGTGTCTCCCTCTCTCTCTGCCCCTCCCCTGCTCATGCTCTCTGTCTCAGAAATAAATTTTAAAAAACATTAAAAAATTTTTAAAAATCATTGTAAAAATGATCTATATTAATTGTCACCATTTTCTCACTTCCTGCTCCATTTTCTCACTTCCTGTTCAATTATAAACCTACTTTAATCTGGGCTCCACTCTTATCTTCACCAAAATGACAGTTGTTAAAATGTAAATGACTTTTAGCATACAAATTTCAATAAATTTTACTTTTCTGTCTTTGTCTTATTTGACATCTGCCCAGTATTAGACATCTGTGAATATTCACTCCTTTTTTTGACCCTTAATTTCTTCAGCCTCTCAGACATCATGTTCTTCTAATCCCTCTGGCTATTTCTTTCCCTTTTGGCCTCCTTTGCAGAATTATCCTTTATCTGGCTTGAATGGAGTCTTCCAATGCCAAATCCTAACATTCTCCTTGTCTCATGCTAGACTATCCTCTGAAGGAATTTCATTTATCCCTACAGTGTCCATTATCACTATAGACAGAGAACTCAAAATTTTAGGTTCAAGCTCCCATATCAAACTTTTCATCTCCAAAGTCTTTTTAAAAAAAATTTTTAATGTTTATTTTTGAAGGAGAGAGAAACAGAGTATGAGTAGGGGAGGGGCAGAGAGAGAGGAAGACAGAATCCGAAGGAGGCTCCAGGCTCTGAGTTGTCAACACAGAATCTGACGCGGGGCTTGAACCCACAAACCGTGAGATCATGACCTGAGCCGAAGTCAGACACTAACTGACTGAGCCACCCAGGTGCCCCTCCAAAGTCTTATATAAAACTCTTCCCTCACCATCTCAAATTTGAGGTCTTAACTATTATCTTTAAAAAAACCCACTTTTTTGCAAAACCAAACTCAAAATATATGCCCAAATATTACCTCTTTCCAGTATTTATTAGTGATGGGTAACACCATTCTTGTTACACAATCCTAGCCACCAGAAGTTATCACTGACATTTCCTACTTCCTTGTCCATTACCAAGTCCATTATCCAGTCCATTACCAAGACTTTCAGAGTCTTCCGATTATATCTTCGATACTCTCCTCGAATGCACATATACTTCACTATCATTGCATTTGTTATAGTTATAAATTAAAAATCATAGTAATATATTAATTATATTTAATGTTCATGCAAATTACAACTTATATGGGAATTTCTGTTGGAAGTTTTAATAAGTATCTGAGTAGACTGTACATGAGGGCACTTCCATACCTGTTTATCTTTCTATCTCTACGAACTGTTGTAGCCCCTGACAATACCCCTGACCTACCCCAAAAATTTATTTTGATAGAATTAACACATACACCTCAGTAGACACTGAGATCTCTTTCAAAATAGCTTTAAGTACTGTTTCTGCCAGGACAAGAACTGTACTACAATTGAACTCTCTTTATCCGATGTCTAGTAGGAAATATGTGAACTGTGATTCCCCTTCTTTTGCACTCTTCATTTGACTTCTGTTCTGAATAGTCACAGCTTTCCTGTAGCTTTAAGTGTCCATTATTTTTCTATTTTTTTTGCTTTATAATGAGAAAATATCAGGAAGTTCATTGTCTACTTTGATTAAACTCTCTACCCTATCATTTTGGCAATTTATATAGTTCACACACTGTGCTAGTTGCTGGGAAGTGGCTCAAGATGATGTAATATAAGACATAAAGCCCACACCCCAAGCCACAAAATCTAGTATGAGAGATATACTTTAATAAAGGTATGATGGTTAGAATTCAGTTTCAAACGCAAATGACAGAAAACTCCAAATAACAGAAGCCCAAATAAGATAAAAATGTATCTTTCTCATTAAACATAAGTAGTACAATATAACTATTAGAGTCCTAGGATAATCAAGATCATGAACTCCTACAAAGACAAGAAATAGCAAGTTTTGGCAGGGATGCTGAGAAAAAGGAACCCTCGTGCACCATTGGTGGAAATGTAAATTGGTGAAGCCACTATAAAAACCAGGATAGATTTTTCTCAAAATACTAAAAATAGAACTACCATATAATCCAGTAATTCTACATTAGTATTTACTCAAGGAAACCAAAAACACTATTTCAAAAACACATATGCACCCCTATGTTTATTGCAGCATTATGTATGAAAGCCAGGATATGGAAGCAACCTAAGTGTTCATCAACAGATGAATGGTTAAGATGTGGTCTGTATACAAAATGGAATATTACTCAGACATAAAAAAATAATGAAATCTTGCCATTCATGGCAACATGGATGGACCAATAGGGTATTATGCTAAAATAAGACAGAAAGACGGACCAATAGGGTATTATGCTAAAATAAGACAGAAAGACAAATACTGTGTGATTTTACTTCTCTGTGGAATCGAAGAAACAAAACAACAATTTAAGAAGTAGTTTAATACACATAGAGAAAAAATTAGTAGTTTCCAGAGAAGTGGTGGGGAGATGGGTGAAGGCGATTAAGAGGTACAAATTTCCAGTTATAAAATAAGTAAGTCATGGGGATGAAAAGAACAATGTATGGAATATGGTCAATATTGTAAAAACTTTGTGAGGTACCTCATGGTAACCACTCTCATAGTGAACATTTCATAATGTATGTAATTGTGGAATTACTGTTAGTACAAATGGAACTAGTATATTAAATACTGACCATCCTTCAATTTTAAAAGAATCACAGATTCTTTTCTCCTCCTAGCCCAGCATGGCTACTCCTGTTCCAGAAATTTTATCTATATTCTGAACAGCAACAAGATAGAAACAAAGAAAAAGGACATGAGTTTTTCCTTTCATGACATCTTCTAGACCTCTTACATGTCAATTCTAATTGTTCCCTTTTGACAAATTTTAGCCACAAATCTGCTCTGGGCTGAAATGGTGCTTGGGAAACCATCTGTGAAAGAATAACGAGTTCCAATATTGAGGAAGAAGGTGAAAATGGATAGTGGGAAACATTCTCGGCCACAGTAAGAAACTCTAATATAAAAGGGAAAATGATAAATAAACTAGGAGTATAAATAAAATGTAATGAGTGAACATAGGAGACTTCTTACTGACTTGGAAAACATTTCACCATGATGAGAACTAGTTTTTGATATATGAAAGACATTTTAACAAACAGATTAAAAACAAAAAAAGAAGAAGGGCAAAGAAGGGACATAATCAAGGTATGGAATCCAAACACTACTAAGTAGTGAAGAGAGAGAGTAGTTCAGAATGGCCAGAGCCCTGGAGGTAGTGCATGTATAGCAGGGGGAGTAGGTCATTGTTATAGAGACATAAGGATGAAAAGGTGGGTTGAGTTTAAGATATTAAGAACTGCAAATGACAGACTGAATACATTCTTGGCACTCATTAAACAGTCAAGAAAATGTAACCATTCTATTTGTAGATGGTTAGCTATTAATTTGTCTATTTTTTTTATCATTCTTCCATTATTTCTGGAAACTTGTAGCTAGTACATTCAATGTTAAATCTTGTAGATGGTGGAAATTTGAGCTTTGCTAATAATCCAGGTATGACACCTTGAACCATCATTGTTACTTTATAACAGAGAGGAAGTCACAGAACGGAAACCATTATCACTACCCTGGTTCATTCTGTCAGGTTGAAATTCTATTCCTCAGAGGCACAGGCACCAATGAGAACACGTGTAACAAATTTGAGATGTGCTCTTATGACGAACCAGCTTTTTGAAAGTAAAGCAACTGATTTCTCCCTTCCATTCAGTCCCCAAAGCCTTCTGCTCCTTCAGCCAGATGAGGAACATGCCCTTTTTTTCCTCAGGATACTGATAGGGAGAGAATGGCATGGGATAAGAAAAGATCAACAGCTGCTTCTTGTCAACCTCCAGGACCAGCTTGTGAAAATAACCATCTGAAAAGGGCTCAGGCTGAGCTGCAGTCATTGGCTACAGACACGCATTATTAGGAAAGCCGGCAGGGAAGCGGTTTTCTTCCTGGTGCATGAGTATTTGGATCAGGGGCTTTTGTTTTAGCTCTCTCGCTGGGAGGAGCTCAGACTGGTAAAGTCAAAACAAAACATTCATGCCTCTGATATTTATGTTTGCCAGTCACTTTTCTGCTTCCTGTAATTACGCAAGACATGACTAATACCAGTTTTGCTTTCTGACTCATTCTGCAAGGAAGACCCTATTTTCTTCTGGCCTGGAAACTGGGTGAGGTCCCAGGACCTCCATAACTTTCTCCTGGAGACAAAGACAATGCTGTTATAGACAGAGCAAGAAGCTTGGCTTATAACAATTGCCAAGTACAGAAACATATCCACCATGCAAGGTGGAAGGCCATGGCGATATGCATCATGTAAAAGAGGTCCACAAAGGAAGAAGTCGTGGAGGTTTTCATTTTTCACTTTATTTTTTATGTAAGGTAGAGCCTTTCAAACTGTTCTTCAGTCAGTTAATTCCTGAGCCCGGCTTTTGAAATTCATTTAAACACATACCTTTTTCTAATCAAACTCCCTGATGAGGAGGTAATGTCTCTACCAGTTGAGAGTTTTTCAGGTATAACTCAGCTTTCACCAGGTCTCCTCTCCCAGTGGGTTTGAGAGACTGTATTAGGACAGCACTGAGCTGATAACTACCTCACCACCGGACCTCACCCACAACCTGTGGGCGCCTCACTTGCCTCTGGGAGCCACAGGAGATCCTCCCTGCGCTCCGGGAGTGGACAGGCCCCAAGGTGCATCTCAAGTCACGTGACGGAAGAGGCCCTCATTCTCCGGGCCAGTAACACGCGCATGCTCGGTGACAGGTTCTGCCGGTTCAAAGCTGCTGTACGACCATGGTGTGCGATGCTTTGCTTTGATGCTTGGTTGTTCCAAAGCCGCACTACATTCCTTACAGAGAATTTGGGTCTCTCCGCAACTCCTGTTGCACTGTTGTCTGCTAGGATCCGAAGCAGCACAATTCATGCCAAAATGTCCTTGGTAAAAACGGTCTCTTAAGTTTTTCTTTGTTGTGGTTGGTTGGTTTTTATAGCCTCTCCCTGTCTAGAGCGCAAGCTTAGTCCCCATGGGCTGAGTTGGGAGACCCATCACAGGGGTCTTGGATTCACCCAAGTTTCCCATTTCTGTCTCCAGGCACCCAGCATAACCATAACCGGTCATCAGACCAATGTGCGCATACTTACCCGGAGGGACTGGGGAGCTGCAAGGTAGGGTCAGTTAAGATCACACTTCCCATACTAATTAACGCAGTATTTCCCAAAGCACTCCTGCCCTTAGAGGAATATTTTTAAAATGCAATGCTTGTCTCTCTCGGCACTTAAAAACAAATTTGACTCTTTCAGTCCATCACAAGAAATAGTGACAGTCACCCTGGATTACTCCCCCAGGTTCTAGCAACTGATGGGAGACCTGTATGGTAGCCTCTAATAATGGACTCCTCACAAGACTTATTTTCTTGGTCTAGGGCCAGCCTCCCTATGATTTCAGTGTTCCCACCTATTACATGACACCAGGTTCTGAGGGTTGGGGAAAAAAAAATCTCTATTTAGTTATCTGGGCTGAAAACCAACATTACTTACATCTACTATCTCACCCCATCCCACATGCAAAAGATGCCCCCAGCTTCTTCCTGCCATGCCCCAGCTCTGGCAGGGACCTCTCAAACCCTACCTCCGCTTACCAACCAGCTCAAAAAGCAATTTAAGAAAAGATTCACACAAGAACTCAACATCATGATCCACTAAGGTAATGCAAATCAAAACCATCATGGGATACCACTGTGTCAATTCTAATTTCAAAATGGCTAAAATTACAGGGGAAAAAGCTAAAATATCAAGTGCTGATGAGGATGCAAAGTCACTGGGACTGTCATGAACAGCTGATGGGGAAAGCAGAATGGCACAACTACTCAGGAAAGCAGTTGAGTGGTTTCAGATAAAGTGAAATGGACGTTTACTATGTAACTCACAACTCAGCCCCTGGGTATTTTACCAAAAAGAATGAAAGCTTAAGTTCCTCCAAAAAAGTTCTGTTTAACCTATATTTATATTACTGTTTATTGCAGCTTTATTCATAATTGTCAAAATATGGAAATAATGCAGAATTCCTTAACCCAAGAATGGATAAACTGTGCTCGGTCATGTTAATGGCATACTACCCAGCAGTTATAAGAAGCAAATTATCGGTTCACACAGCAACATAGATGACCGCTAAGTGCATTTTGCTAAGGAAAAGAAGCCAGACACGAAAGGCTTTCCATGCTTTCATTCCCTTTACATGACAAGGCAGAACTTTAAAGATGGGAGCCAGTCATTAGTTACAAGGGATGGAGGGTTGTGTTGATTGTAAAAGAGCAGCACAGAGAATTTTGGGGGTTGATGGAACTATTTTGTAGTCTATATTTGTCAAGGCGAAAGAACCGTGCTCCACAAAGAGTGAATTTAACTGTATGTAAACTTTTTTTTTTTTTTTTTGAAGAAATCAGGCTCTGTTTCCAGCTCCTCATGTAAGGAGCTTAGAAGTTTCCATTCCATCCTAATAAATAAAAGCTGAACAGACAATAAATAAATAAATGAATAAATAAATAAATAAATACATAATAGCAACTGTTCTTGGGTCCCTAAGAAAGGGGAGTACACAGGGTAAACTGTTAGCCTCAGGATTGGAGAGAACAACAGAAAAATAGAATAACGACCTACCAGAGCAGGGACTGCCAAAAGGCATCTGCTGTAAGATCCAGGGCTGGGTCAGGAAAATCTGAGCTCTGAATGACTTCCTGCTGGAGGCTCAGTGTGGACAATTCTGAGAGTTACAAAATCTAGGGGGACCCAGTCACGACGAGGCCTCCACAGTATGTGAGATTTACTCCAGGAGTGTAACCAGATTCCCACGGTAAATAGAGAAGAATCCCCTTAGGCATCAGGCAGAGGGAGAGTAAAAGGAACCATTTTGAAATATGCCAGATTACTCCATCCTCTTTAAATAGGCCTGCCATCAGGAGGAACTAATTAAAAGCCTGACCTGCTGGGGTTTTGTCAGAGCCTAACTGGTATAAGGAAGGGAAATACCCAAGGCCAACCCACTCAAGCCAACCTATAACCTTTGGAGGGCGGAGGGTGGAGGGAGGGGATGAGAAACACTTGTGAAGTTCACAGACCAGAGGCACAGGCTCAGTATAAGACTGAGACCTAATCATAGGACTAAAAAATATGCCCCTTCCCCCACATCTCACCACCACATTACTAAAGGCCAATTTATAGCAGTTCCCTTTACCCAGTACCGAATGCCATGTTTGTCTGTCAAGAAAAATTATAAGGCATACCAAAAGCCAAAGCAAAATTTGGAGAGGCACCTGGGTGGCTGTCAGTTAAGTATCCAACTCTTGGTTTTGTCTCAGGTGATGATCTCAAAGTTTGTGGGTTTAAGCCCTGCGTCAGGCTCTGGGCTGACAGTGAGGAACCTGCTTGGGATTCTCTCTCTCCCTGTCTCTGCCTCTCTGCTCATGCTCTCTCTCAAAATAAATAAAGAAACTTAAGGGGGGGGGGAGCATAATTTGGAGAGACAGAACAGCATCAGAATCAGAGATTGCAGGGATGTTGAAATTATCAGACTGGGAATTTTTAAAACTGTGATTCATATGCTGAGAGCTCTACTGGATAAAGTAGACATCAGAAAGATGGAAAAACTTAGAAAAAAAAAAAACAAAAGGCAATGATAGAGGTAAAAAAAAGCTGTAACAGAAATAATGCATTTTATAGGCTTGGACACAACCTAGAAACAAAAAGAATCTATACACTAGAATTTTCAAAAACAGAAAAGCAAAGAGAACAATGAGTGAAAAAAAAGGGTAGGATATTTAAGGACTATGGGGAAACTACAAAAGGTGTAATGTACACATAATAGGAATAACAAAGAAGAAGAAAAAAGGAATATTTGAAACAATAATGATTGAGAATTTCCCCCAAATTAATGTCAGACACCAAGCTTCAGATCCAAGAAGCTCAGAGAATACCAGACAGGATAAATGTCAAAAAATAAAAATAAAAAATACAGGGGAGCCTGGGTGGCTCAGTCGGTTAAGCATCAGACTTTGGCTCAGATCATGATGTCATGGTTCGTGGGTTGGAGCCCCACTTTGGGCTCTGTGCTAACAGCTCAGAGCCTGGAGCCTGCTTTGGATTCTCTCTCTCTCTCTCTCTCTCTCTCTCTCTCATTCTCTCTCTCTCTCCCCCCTTCTCAAAAATAAATAATCTCTCCCCCCTTCTCAAAAATAAATAAACATTAATTTGTTTAAATAAAATAAAAAATACACTTAGGCATACCATTTTCAAATTACAGAAAGTCAAAGATAAAGAAAAAAAAAAACCCTGAAAAAAGCCAGGGTGGGTGTGGGGCGAACACCTTAACCTATACAGGAACAAAGAGAATAATTAAATCTGACTTCTCAGAAACTACGCAAATAAGAAAAGAATAGACAGAAATATTTTTAAAACTCCACCAACCTACATTGCAAAATTATCCTTCAAAAGTGAAAAAGTGAAGGGGAAATACAGATTTTTCTCAGACAAAAATTGAGGGACTTTGTTGCCAATTGACTTGCTTTGCAAGAAGTTCTTTAAAGAGAAGGAAAGGAATATAGGTCAGAAACTTGGATCTGCATAAAAAAAGAAAGAATATTGAGGAAGAAATAAGAGAAGGCAAAATATAAACTTATATTTTTCTTATTAATTGATCTAACACATAATAGTTTATTCAAAATAATAGGAACCATGTATTCAATTATACCCATGTATATATTATATATAATACATATATATAAGATATACATATATATAATACATATATACATATACACACACATATGCTTATATAAATGAAATAAATGACAATACTACAAAGGATAGGAGGAAGAAATTAGGATATTTATTATTATAAGATATTCACACTACCTGTCAAGAGGTATAGTGTTATTTGAAAGTGGACTCTAGAGCAACCACGAAAGAAGAAAGAAAGAAAGAAAGAAAGAAAGAAAGAAAGAAAGAAAGAAAAGAAAGAAAGAAAGAAAGAAAAGGAAGGAAGAAAGAAAGGAGAGAGGCAAGGAGGGAGGGAGGGAGGGAGGAAGGAAGGAAGGAAAGAGGGAAGAAAGGAAGGAAGGAAGGAAGAGGGACTGATATGCAAAGAAAGGAGAGAAAAATGGAAAAATAAAAGGCTCAGTTAAAACCACAAATGGCTGGGAAAGAGTAGAAGACAAAAATAGGAACAAAGAACAAGAACAAAAAATAGCATATAGCAAGAAATATGGTAGACATTAAACTGACTTTATCACTAATCATGTTGAATGCCAATGGTCTAAATATACAAATTAAAAGGTTATCAGAGCAGAACAAAAAACACAACCCAACTTTATCTTGTTTACAAGAACCCTGCTTTAGATATTAAGATACACAAAGATTAAAGGTAAGTAGATGGAGATAATATATCATGATAGCAACTATAAAAAGATACAATAACAATAAAAAGCAATAGTAGCATATTAATTTCAGACAAAGTGGACTTCAAAGTAAGGAAAGTAATCAGAGATAAATAAGAAGCACATTACCTAATGATAAGAGATCAATTCTCCAAGAAGACATAAACATTCTTAACGTGTGTGC